>NW_008751789.1:151681-165621 GCF_000715545.1 Opisthorchis viverrini
GGCCCTCTGATATCATCAGCATATCTTAATGGTCTTTCACCTGTCTGACATTGCTTCACGTACCCTGCTAATCGTTCATTTAGGGCCACTGGTTCCCAGACTTCGTCTGGTGAGTCCTCTTCGGCCTCTAGCTCAATTTTGGCTAACTCAGTTTTGCTATGCGCCTCTAAGAGAGCCCGCTGGAGCTCGACCTCCCGCTTAACCCGGTACTCCTGGAGCTGAGCAATCCTTAAAGCTTCCTTAGCCACACTGCCTTTACGACTAGAAGCACAAAGTGACTTACGAGAACCGGCGCTTCATTGCTATTGTTTCCTCTGCAGCTTCAATCGTTTCCGCGTCCTTCGATCCTGTTTCCTTCACAATTGTTCCAAAGGTTGACATCTTTGCTTCAAACAAGACGACGTAAGATGTCGAGTACTGTAACGGTCGAACAGTATCCTCGAGTGACGCGTAATACCAGAACCTCCGGGTAGGCAAAACAAAGTCGGAGCTGGGTTTCTATGCGGTACTATTAGGGTAAGAGAAATTCACAATTTTTACAAACCTCGACAGTAGATATGCGTCCAAAACGAACAGTGTGATTGGGTTACAAAGTACAAAGCAAGAGAGCAAACGGGCTCCCACGTGCGGCAGTCACACGTGCAGAGTCAGATGGCCAAATGGGTGAAGTGGTAAGGACAAACAAACGTCAGTTCATATACACACACTAAACACAAAAGTGGGGCGGGGTTACAAATGGGGACAGAATAAACGTGGGGAATTTCATTGTCAACATAACGGATGATACACGTTGCAAAACTCATCCATTGTGACTGGATGATAATTGCAACTGTTTGACCTGGACTAGAAAAACAATTCCCGTCGATTAATGGTTATTTCCGCAACATCACCCGGGATGCAGTTCAACTATTGTCAATAATCTGTATGGGTTTGTGCAGAACGCTAGCGTATCCTTATCTTCCTCTTTTTGGTTGGTGTTTTGCTGCCGGTGGATGACATGTGTCGTTTCCTAGCGGATTCGGAATTCATCTGCATTAAAAAAACGACCCAACGAAGTAGGGTTCCATCTATGACTGACTTGGTTAAGTATTCCGCGGAGCTGGTTGCACTCAACGAAAATGGTTCTATCAGGAAGGTCAGATTCCTGAAAGCAACCGCTGAACACCCGAAATCTACTGGGGCCTTCAGCTCCGCTAGCTGCTGACCAAGCTGACAACACGCCCTCAGTATGCAGCGCGTCACAGTCTCGTATCAAAGCCAGACCGCGTGCGTCAGCATTGGACTAAGTTCAGAAAGCGTCCCTCCAATAAATAGCTTGAGTCCATCGTACTTTTGCACTCACACGAACTCATGCTCTCACAATCGCTTGTTAGGAATATAGCTGTTCCGTTCCCTTTTGTGAGTCCTTCTTCCGGCATTAAGCACTGGAGCGGGTCAGCAGTTAGATACAACAGATTGGCGAATCAGTAGATATAACAGATTCACTCCCTGTCGGTCAAAAACCCATCATCTGTATGGTGAAGCTGCTCTTTCGGGTGACACACAAATCGCTCCAGTACAACCACGTCCGTTTGTTAATTTCGTTTAGCTTGAGCTTGGTCGCAACTGGCGGTGCATCTCTATCCACCTAGAAGATACCGCTTTGGGCTGCTGTCCGTAGTCTAATCTTCAGATCAGATCAGAAGATCGACTTTAAATAGCCCAATAGTCAGGGTGGGTGCCATGGAGTCTCATTTTATTTCCGAATTGGGTAACCCGAGGAGAGACGAGCTAAGTGGTACCCGAGTATTTCCTAACCTGGAACCAGTTGTTTCGGTTTTTATCTACGATTACTCGAACCTTTTTGAGAGTCTACCTTAGAAGTCTAGTTTCTTTCTGTGGTAATTTGAATGTTTAGGAAAGCGAGTGTCATAATTCTCACGAGAGTTGCTCGTTCAACGTTGTTAGAAATTAAGCATGTGTGGCATTGTTACTTGTGTCTGCGCCCGTAGATGTGTTAATGGCATTCAACAGCTTGAAATCCCTTGTTGCTAGGCTACACTGCACGTCACCAATGTCAGTGTACCCATCTTTACCATCCTGAGTGTTTTCCGATCAAGCTGTCAACCAGATCATCTATGAGGTCTTCTGGTAGCTCTTCTCGTTCGATGTTAGAAGCCTGATCATGAGCACATATGCTTACAAGCGCATTTCCCCACTACGAAGATTGTATATACTGCATGGTTTGATAGGTTCGCTGGTTTTTGTGTTTGTAATATCTAACAACGACGTTTGTTTGCGAGTATGGGAAATGGCGCGTTGTACGAACGGAAAAGCCTCGTTTGGTATATCCTTATATCAGATTGTAACTTGCATTTCCGGGTCATCCAAAACCGTTAGAACGGTGTGCAGCCAACTGACTGTCAAAATAAGTCGTCAGCCTTTGCGAAAACTGGTTGTAGACTGGTCTTACCGGGGATCTTAACGCATAATAGAGCCATTTTTATGGACTGAAGTAGTATATTATGGGTTCCAGCTGGGGCGCTCACTGCCAACGCTATGGACTCTTTTGGAACTTTGCTAAGTTCGCGGAAATTATGCAGTACTGAAGCTGGTAACCTCTACGGAGGCCATTTTAACAACGCCTGGTGGTTATACAATTACCAATAGCTTAGTTCCGCTGTGATGCTCCTGGTTTATGACACTCGTGTATAACCTGACACCACATTCGGACAATTCTGAAACAGGCTTATCAGAAAGTGTTCAGTTGTAAGCTGCATATTCATTCTCACCATGTGTGCTCTCGACTTGCCTAAATATTAAGCTTGATAAGGATCTCCAGATAAGGTTAGGTAAAAATGCCATGTATTCGGTTTCTAAATCCACTTGCTTACAGAGCATCACTCTGACCTCGGTGTTCGGTTGTCCAATTCTCGGTACTTTGTTATTAAAGCTGTGTGGAAGTGAATGATAGGTTAACTGCCAAATCTAGACAGCCGATTTGATCCGATGATGACTGATCTCATTAGCTTATCATCATTCGGCGCCGAACCCTACGAAATTAGAAACATCAGTATGCGAATGGCAAGCCAGATAATCGGCAACGACTGGTTGTCACAACTTTAGTTAAACACTTGAACAGAATGTGTTGAAACGGAGGGCTCAGTGAAAGGATTCGGAGCCATTATACACCTTATCTCTATGTTAATCAGGAACTGAATGCTGGAATTTGGCGTGGTTCGCTAACATTCTCGGAGCATGGGCTTCTATACGAAAATTTTTTCATGAAACTAATTTTCAACTCAGTTGTTCACTAAGGTCGGTCACTGTGATAACGACACAATGCTTGAAAGCAGAATTTCAGCGCCTCAAGTTTTTTTGGTGAATCGGTCACCGCCACTGAAGAAACCGTCGTTTGACGGAAGTACCCGCAACCCCTCACAAACATAAAATCGGTTTGACATTAACAGCAATGGCATGTGTGTATGGGCCTCCGATGATGACGACTTGACCTCACCTCATCAAAGTAACCGAGAACAGGACAAGTGTTCCGGCAGGTGCGGTAAAAAACACCAAGAATGAGTCGGTTAGTTTACCTGCTAGTAGTTGGCAGAATACGAATGCTTCCGGTTGAAAAGTCATGCTCGTGCAGCCTTGAGTTTCAGCCGCAGCAACCATCATAACTTCTATGACGATTTTTGTCTTATTCAGCGGAGACTTACATGGCATGAGGCAACTGCTGTAACTTGACGTTTCATTTCAGCTTTTCTCAACGAGCTACCCGTAAATGTGCCTATTGAGCTGGCATATCTGCCCCATGTTATATATAAATAACACATACAAACCTGGGACCAAGCCATCCAAAATAGTCACTATATCGAACAATTAGCTTGTTCGATTTATGTGTATTAGGCTGCCGTGTTTTCACAGGTTGATCTGTTGGTCAATAAAAAAATGGGTCATCTTCAGACGTTTGCACTTGCTTTGTTCTGAGTTCGTGATATGAAGCGAACCATCGACCGATCCAAAGATACCTAATTGTTCGATTTTTGACGTTTATCAGATTCATTTTTCCGACAGGAAACACGTCTGGGCTAGTGAGCCATCATCTGTTTCCGGACGCTCCATTTGATATTCGGAACCCTACTTTCTTTTGGATGAGTTTATCTGACCATATCTCCACGGAAGAACGTTAGCCATAATAGATGTACCGCCCTAACAGACTCTGTCTAGCTCTGAGTGTCTTATTCCTAATATTATTCGTCATTCCGTGCGTGCATTTTTCGCGCCGTGCAGGTCAGCCTAACCAACGTTTTGTTCAGCAAGCGCCAACCGAAGGTCAAGCGCTATCGCTCTAGTTGGGCAACGCCACTTACCCGATTAGCAGCGGAGGCCAAAGCAAAAGAAGGAGGATACAGTTCTGAAGGACCGAAATATCAAAAGTTGTCCAAATCTTTCACAGTAAGTACCTCATGTTCTCGTTCTTCAAGTGACCGTTTGCGGGGCTGTTTTGCAGAACGACATTTGGATACCTCAGAAATTAGTTTCTCTTTCTGATCGTTCACCCTGTTTCTCAAGGCTTTGTCTGCTCAGTAAAACTCCATATTAATACAAAGCACTCACGAACAAGGATCACTTCGAACTAATTTAAGGGTTTCCGTGCTGGCGATTGTCGCAGATGTTCATTTTAAATTTGCTGAAAACAGCTCAGTATACCCAACAACAATGTGCAGTAGAACCTCCCAATAGCTAACATCCTCTACAATCTCGACCGTGAGCTACCACCTTGACGTGGTAGTCGGGTTTGAGTGATACAATGATCCTGCGGGCTACACTGGATGGAACTTCGTTCCACAAGGTGCAGCCATACCAGGAAGGCCAGAGGGAAGCGGTGAAACCAAGAACAGTGAGACCTCGTTCTTCGAGTAATCGTGCTCCGAGGCGGTCTGGGCGTATAGCCGTACTGTCCCCTTCCATAGGTGTCTGAAGGCAGTAAGGTGTTTTACCCAGGCCTCCAGCATGCCTATATTAATGGAAGCAGTGATGCTGCCTTCCCCCGAGAAATAACGGGTTAGAAAAGGTCGAACCCAAAAACCGCACACTCCCATCGCGCAAAGATTGACCCGTGAACAGCGACACATTATTCAGTACGGTTGAAAAAATTTTAAAAGCAGAGTCGAGTGCTGCTCAGAAGGCACCTGCTGTGCGCAGTCCCATGAGGAATGAGACAGTACTACCTCATTCCCTGCGCCCTCGGGTTAAGCGAACCAGGTGAGACTATTGAATCATTAGCTCTGGGAAGGGTGCCCAAAGAAAACTCTAGTGCCTGCTGCCTCGCGGGTCAGACTTTTGGGTCAGAGGCTATCGGTAGGGTCCTCGGACAAAACCCTACATCCTCTTACCGCCTTGTGGGTCAGACGTCTGAGTCAAAGGCGCAAGGTGGGGTACCTAAACTAAACCTCTTTCCTCAGCCTGTGCAACGAGGAAACATCATTCACCTGCTCAGTTCTTTGTCCACCGGTGTCTCTCCCCAACTCCTTTTCACCACACGAGCTGGATCATTTGACTGTCAGTTATCCGACGGATGGGCCTTATTCACTCCGCTGCCTATTAAGAATGGACAAGTGAGAGATCATTTCTACCTAGCATCTTTTAGCATCCATACTCTGTGCCAAATTGGCAAACAGGCAATGCCCGCTGGAACCCTATACTCCGTTAAAATTGGTTTATCCTGTGTCTCTCAAACATGCACACAACACTCCAGCGCGGTTATGCATCTCAAAACGCCAAGGATGGACTCAGCTGTTGCCCTATGTGTGTCCGGTGATCCAGAAACGATGACTCGTGGAATATATAGCCTGGAAGTTGCTCTCAGCCCAAGAGCTGAAAGAGCTTCACTGGATTTAATCCAAGTGCGCAGTCGTCTTTGCTCCTTCCGGTTATCGAGCTCAATAAAGCTCACTGCGTCGGCATATAAATGGTGCCTCTTTGGTGTGTCAGGTTATGTCCCAACGGATCACAGTTCTGATGCTGAGAAGGGTACTTTCTATCGAGAGCTATGCGGGCTCATTTATCGAACAAGAAGCACGGACTTTGTGATCCTTGCGGGGGTTATGAATGCCCAAGTTAGTCATCTCACCTCCTTGAAATCACATTTTCGGTCGATGCAGGCCTCAGAGGGAAACGAGAGCGACTCATCTGGTTGTGTACTGATCATGCATTCTTTCCGGTCCGTATGAACTTTCAGCACACGTTCGCATCACGTAACCTAGCGGCTACCAACTTCCGACAGCCGTTGACCCAGTTGGATCACATGGCAATCAGCCACCTGTGGAGAGCCACAATTGAAGACTGCCGTTCCTTCTTCGGCACACAACTTGCTTTCGATCACGCCATGTTGTATGCGCGTCTAACATTTTGTTTCCTCTCAGGCACTCGGAAGTCAGCAAAAAGCGTGCTAATTCACCTTCTTTGAAGAACTATCATGGCTCAACAGTATCGATCTGAGCTAGCTCAACAACTCTCGACAGTAAACCAGTACGGCACTGGTAGCGAGCACGTGGATGAAGCATGGCTACGCTTGCGGCTTTCACTGCGGTAGTCAAATGACCGCTGGATATCGTCCTTCGATTTTAGGAAATCCCCAACAGCGGGCAACTAGTTTGACATCGCACGCGGATCTTTTAAACATCAACTAATGAGGAACCTAAGGAAAGACCGAGAGCTCTTGTGGATATTGAAAGCCCCGGAGCCAATGTACAACCTCTGTTCAGATCTGACTGAGAGCTAGAGTATTCCATTGTGTTTTGAAACAAAAAACAAACGACCAATTTGATCCGTATGGGTGACTGGTGGATCACACCCCACACAACTTATCTCAAAGCAGCATTCAAAGTTTATGTCACAGGCAGAGTGTTTACGATGAAGTTACGCTAAAAAGTGTATTTCCCCAATTTCTGCATTTTCCGACACAAAGCTGGAATCACTCCCGCGTTACGTAGAGGGTTCCATTTTTCAAAACATGCTGTGTATGTTTTTCGAAAAAGTTTGGTAACAGTCGTTAACAATCTACCGATTGTTACCAAACTTTTCCGAAATCGGTTCCAAGCGTTTTTCACCTGCATCTGTTTGCGAGATGCACGAAAATCAGCTACCTCATCTGATACCAGTTTCAAGTTGTAGCTTGTCAGAAATGTTAAGCTTTTGTTCGGACATGCATTGACTGGGTATAAGGCATATTCCGAGCATCCCTACACCACAATTTGTTCACTTCAATATGTGGGGTGTGCTCCTCTTGGTCATTCAGCTGACGAGCGAATCAGAAGCTCAATGCGGATAGTTGCTGAATTTTTCAGGAATCGCGTTAGTTGTGGCTTTGCCTCGTTCTGTTCATTCACTTGTCTAAACTTGCACGCCGATTACGTGTGTGATGTCATTCGGGGCAGGTGTCGGTTACCAGCCTTAGTAGCCCGAGTAATCACCCGTTATTTTCACTTCTCAACCGACTCTCACTGTAAGCCGGTGAACGATGGGCTGGATCGTGTATGCAAACATCACACAAGTCCTAGTCAATAATTCCTGTGAGAAATTCGGTTGCCTGCTGTTCGCGGCTAAATACGGCCATTGACACATTCACCTTTTCAGACGTGCTTTGCTTGATGGATGACAATTTTTGGCAATGCCAGCTAATCCTATCGGTATAGTCGAGGTCTAGGGACAGTAGGGTTCTTGCTGCGCCCATCAGTGTGTTACAAAGTTGAGAAACACGGATAAATAGTGGGTACCACTCTTGCAGTGATCAACATACATATCCGAAAAACCTAATCATTAAGAAATTGAGTCAATTCACATGCATATGGCTTGGGTTTGAGCAGTACTCCTGTTCTAAGGCGATCACCCGTAATTCGTTCTAGTTGGGGTAGGCCCGGTTCTGGCGGTTACTCAGGGCAGCAGGAACTACTTTCCAATCCAATCACGACTTTATGGCCTTGCAAAAATCCACAAACCAGATGTCCCGGTGAGGCCGACAGTAGACGGAATAGGTTCCCCACCACATGAACTGGCCAGATTCTTGGCCGGCATTTTAAAGCCCCTCACCGGGATATCTAGTACTTACATTAAGAATTCATATGACTTCGCCAACAAAGTAGCGGGTGTCACTGTTGAACCAGATGGCATCCTTGTAAGTTTCCATGTGAATTCGTTATATACAAATGTGCCGAAAGGGGATTCTTTAGAAATATCCAAGCGACTACTATTAGCGGACACCACCTTTTCAGGACGGATGCAGCTTACGGTTGATGAAATAGTGGAAGGTATAAAAGCATGTCTGAATCTCACCCACTTCGTTTTTGACTAAGTGGTTTATACTCGAGAACAAGGTCTAGCAATGAGATCTCCAATATCCCCGGTTTTGGCAAATATATTTATGGATGAATTTGAACAAAGAGCTTTAGCCGGATATGTAGATGACACTTTCGTCGTTACGAAACGAGACAAGGTTAGTAAGTTTTACAACTATCTGAATGAACTGAATCCACAGATCAAATTTAGTATGGAGATAGAGTTAACCTCGGGTACCCTGGCCTTTTTAGACTGAATGACAAATAAGGTCGGGGGAAACTAAAGCCCACAGTGTACCGACACTGGGGCAGTTTCGAACTACTCGTCTGCCCATCCGAAATCGGTATTCGCCAGTATTGCGTCATCAATATTTAGGCGTGTAAGGGCCCTATACACAGAAGATGCTGATCGGACAGCGGTCCAAATTGAACTAAAGAGCAAACTTCGGGGTATTGGATATCCAACTAGCTTGATTAGGCGTCAGTTGCGAAGGGTATTGGTACCCGTACCGGAACCCAATAGGGAATGGATCGGGACCGTTGTTATTCTATATAAACCAGGGTCATCGGAGGTCATTTGAAGAATCCTAACCACGGCTAACATAAGAGTAGCTTTCAAGAGGGGGAACACTCTACGCTCTGCACTGGTGCAGTTGAAGAATCGCCTCCCGGCCAACCGAACCAAGGACTGTGTCCACAAAGTTAAGTGTAGCGACTGCACCAAGGTCTATATAGGGCAGACGGCCAGGGAACTACACATCAGAATCGGAGAGCGTGGTAGAAAAATAAACAGGCCGCCGAAAAACGCAGCTGAATACCAAGCGTTACTGAGGGACGCAGCAATCGCGGAACACGCACTGGATACGGGACACAAAATAGACTTAGAAAATGTTGAGGTTTTGACGTGAGGACTACGGTCCACGTCACACAGACTGATAGCCGAGGCGGTAGAAATCACCGAACATCCCAGTGTCAACAGAATAGAAGTGGAACTGGCAAGCGTGTGGAGAACGGTCTTGGGTAAATCGAACTGATACGTGCTGGTGTGTGATTATCAGAGGAAAGAGTAGTCATCATCTGGATTCCACTTAACCTCACTCACCTCCCTTCCCCCGAACTAAATTGTTGCAACATTCACATGCCCACGAAGATCCGGAAAAATCTACCAGTGGCACCCAAGGTGAATCATCAAGTGAAGTACCCTGAAGTGGAAGATTAAGAAACAAAAAGCGATGGGAACTAATTTGAAACTCATCCAACCTATCGATTCAAGATTTTGGCAACCACACTAGCCGACAAGAGGCGTTAATTGACACTCAACACTGATCTAGTTTGATAATCTGAAGAGAACGTACCGATTGGTTCCCCGTCTATCTTATAACCTGGCCAATTTTCTGACCTGTTCACTTGGCCTGAGGAAGCTTTTGTGTCAAAAGCGAAACGTTGCCCAAATAAAAACTACCGATTGTTTACGAAACCTTTCTGAGACGACTACTTCTCAATCGGTTCCAAACTTCTACCAGTTGATTGAAAAGGAATTACTTTTCTCTCCCATAAAACCGTTCAAGTATAACGTATTATCCATTTATGGTCATAGATTTATGTTGTGTTTCGCATGCGACAGTTTGCTATTCTGGTCCTTTATTCGTCTCGAAATCGAAATGCTTCATTATCTACCTGGGATAATGAGCGCTCTTTCGCGCCCGTTGACTAACCAATGCACCAAGTTTTTATGTAAGACGCAATTTCGTCCTCAGAATTACCGCTTTTTCTTGTTTTTGAACTCGATTGTGTTTTGTACAAAACTCATGGCTGTCTGTCAATTTCAGTAGCATATTACTATCACGTTGCGAATGGAACTAACACAAAATGTCGTATTGTCAAGGAATTTCGGTTGGTTCTACACATCCATTCATCGGTATTCGACTTCTTTCTAATCCTGTTTCAGACGACATCGTCGTTACGTTCTCCAACGGTAGATCGAGACTCAACGACAAGTGGACGGTGCAAGCGGTTGCGACAACGATCTGGACGATCAGAAACTACGAATGCGTCGGGTACCAAAAAGCAGCGATTACTTAAGTCTCCTCTTCACAATGTGCTTTCGCCGTTAAAATCCAATGATTATGAGAGTGACGTGGCAAGTGAGTCCGGACGAATGTATCTGTTGCAAAACCCTCGCTTCTTATCACTCTTCATGGTCAAACTCAATGTGCTTTCGCCGTTAAAATCCAATGAGTATGAGAGTGACGTAGCAAGTGAGTCCGGACGAGTGTATCTGTTGCAAAGCCCTCGCTTCCTATCACTCTTCACGGTCAAACCTTTTGTTATTGATAACAGTATCATCGTTTCAGCTAGGGTTAGTAAACAATCTGGGAATTTACGGCTGGGAAGCTTTTCGCTTTTGACCCAAAAGCTTCATCAAGCTAAAGTGAATAAGCTACCAGGTTGATCGGGTTTCAAGGCAGCCAAGGGAACCGATCCGTGAGATTTCTTATAACTGGCAGACTTGATCAGTGCTGGGTGTCCGTCTGAAGTTCGGTAGATTGGTTAGAGGTATTGTCATATTGAATCCAGATTTTCCGGCCTTGCTTTTCCGGTCTGGGGTAACTTAATGGAATATTCCTCTTAGGCGTCGATGGATGCCGAGACAATTGAAGTGGAGTTTGGGGTGGTGGATCTTACTCTGCATGAATTTTGTACTTTTAGGCCCAGGTCATTTCGCTGATAACTGCACACCGCCTCGTGTCATCTCGGCTGATCTAGAACGGCTCTCCACACGCTTGCCAGTTCTATGCCCTCTGTCCTATTCACACTGTTATGCTTGGCGATTTTCACCGCCCGGGCCACAGTCACTGTGGTATGGTCTTAGAATCTCTCCATTTTCCAAATCTGACTTGTACCCAGTGACTAGTGCATACCCTGCCATTGCCGAATCTTGACTATCGCCTGATATTCATCTATATTTCCCGATGGTCTGTTAATGCATTGCTCATGTTTCCCGATTCTAGTGTGCAACCTCCTGGCTGTCTGACCCATATAAACCTTCGTACAGTCATTACGCTTTTTATTTTGAATACACAGTTCCTAGCCCTATCAACCGGAATAGCAGTAGCAGTTGCATTTTTCACCGGTTGGAATGCAGTTCTGATCAAGAGTGCGTTCGTTTCCATTTCAAGTCCCAACAGTTTGGTACACTTTTATTCACGTTCACGTCCCCCAAGCTTCAAATATTTTCTAAGTCACGATAGACTATTATCGTATCAACTTTGCGAAGGTTCAAACTTCCTTACTGTCATGTGTAGACGAATCATTTCTAGCAAGTCAATGTCGGTACTTCGCAAATTAGTAATTATGGTGGTCCTTTTTGTGCGGAGCAAAATGTTTGATCTCTCTTTCCCGTGGGTCAAGTAATAGTCATGAGCGATGTGCTGTCTTACAGAGCTTTACCTTGTCGATATGCCGATGGAATTTGGAGGACCGAGCTCCCTTCCGAATCAAGAGAGTATATATTCAGTGGCGCTAGCGCGCTGACTGTTATTATGCTGTGGATGGTCAGACGGTACACAATGAAGGTGTCGGCTCAAATACAGCGTTGTCATCAAGTTTGTGAATTAAACATGTATAAACTTCAAATGATGACGGAATTGATGCATGTAGCTGCCTCCTGAGTCTTCTTGGAATGACACTTTTTTATGTAGAATACTAAAAGTGAGCTTTTTTGTGGTTGGGCACTGGTTCCCAAAAGATGTCTGATCCAATGGGAATTTATTTAAGTGGTGCAACTGAGGATTAGTTGAAGAGGCTGTACCTTACTGTGGTGTAACGGTTTGCGCACCTCAGCGATACACTGAGCTATACTGGAGTGTCTCCGTGACACTCATATAGTCTCTCATACCAGGTTGGTCAATGGTTAGAGGTCTGACCAACACAGTCTCCTGGTCCTCCAGGTTGGGGGTTGGAACATGTAGCGGCTTGTTCTGTAGAACTGGTAATGCATTTGCATTTCCCCGCCAAACACCGCTGCCTTGCGGTTAGGCTTTTGAGCGAAAGGCTTTGGTTGAGGACTCTAATCGTCCCCCTGTTTAGGTCTGGGCGCTCTGGCAGTATCCCAGCCCTCGTACAACCATGACATTCACGACTAACAATACGGCAGTGAAGCATCGGCGTTGTCATGCTGTCGATGATGATGATGATGAAGGATTAGTAGTCCCACGACCCAAGTAACCCACGCCAAATACGGTCTAACAGTTCTAACATTGCTAAAGAATAAGTTGAAGATTATTCACGCCTTTGAATTCATTTCAGGCTTGCTCATGCTCAAGTCAACTGAATGTTTCGAATGTAGACAAAGAATTCTGATAACTCACTACCTCTTCCCGTTTTTGGGGTTCATCAGGTTGGCCTGGTCTCCGAATCCCCATCACTTTGTTGTTGTACCTAACAATAAGTTGTTGACTTACGGAAATACGTACTTATTGGCAATTCAAGTTAGTACTAACGGAAGACTAAACTGGAGTTCAATGAATGTCATTTTTATATTACTCACTGTTCCAAATACCGCTCCAACCCGGATACGAGGCGGTCTTTGTTCAGCATATTCTGTCGAAGAATATTCGAAACGAAGGATCCGATCTGGTGGCTGAATTCTCTTCAAAACGAACCTATTGCATGAGAGGATGATTTCGTTTGTTTGTTGGATGTTCTCTGCAGAGGGATGTTGCTGTAAATTTGTCCCCAGTTTTTTCGTGTTTATGGAGATAGGTCTTATAGGGATGAATTCCTGTCAAAATTTCGTAGTCAACACAACAGATACAAATTTCTCATGCTGTGTGACAGGCACCCTGGTGTTTCATCTAACTGAAATCAGTTATCTTGACAACGAATGCCCAGTTATTTGTTTAGGACGCAGGTCACCATGATATCTGTGATATCCATTCATACCGGCTTTCACAACAGTCGCCAAACGTTGAATTCTGACGCAGAGAACGAATACGCCTGTGTACAATACGGGCTGTGGCATCTAGGAATAATGCAATGTATGGACAATGCAACCAGCTGGCATCATAGTGTTCTCTACAGACATCCGCTATCCTACACTCTTGCAAGTACTGGAACTCTATATGGAGCCTATTCAATTGATTTTTTTGCCCTTATCTACGAGAATGTTCATTTACATATCCCTTCTTGTTATCCATCTTCTCTACACAGCACCACCAATCCAACCGATTTCTCGGACATCTGTGGATTCGTCTACAACAACTGCCACCCGCCCGATCAATGACACATCGATGCTGATTCATCGTAGATCGCTGAGTCGTTGTTTGGGAATTCCTGTCCCCAGTGCTCGACTTTTCTGTGGTTGGAAAATTATGATTACTGGTAGAGTAACAGTCTTGAACGCGCCTGGTAAGCGGGGCGGCTGACAATTTGTTCTCTCATCATTGTTTTGTTTCTGGTATTTTATAACGACCTTCTGGTTCCGGTACTGTGAATCAGTACTCCTTTGAAAGCCTCCAGGAATGTTACTATTTCCAAGACGTTAGAGGAACGCCAGTCGCAAGCCAACCTCTACGTCACTAACATCCGTTCGTTGTAACTGTCCTGTAGCTTCCGAAA
>NW_008751789.1:167084-206843 GCF_000715545.1 Opisthorchis viverrini
GTATTTATTTTTTGTGATTCTGCTCCGTTGCAAGCTATTACCTTAAGTACCGGTTGACGGCGGAACGCTGCAGTCATCTATCTCCGCGGTACGAATTACCGGTTGACGGCGGAACGCTGCAGTCATCTATCTCCTGTTGCGGTACGAAGTTACCACTGATCGGATGCCTGAACTCACAATACAAGTGTCTAATCTTTTATGTGAAGTGCACCTCCGTCATTGTACGGCCAAATTCTACTCCAGACACATAACTCAGAGAGTTAGGTAACGCTTGCGTCGGTAATGTAACCTTTGGACTCACTCAGCCGAGAGCAGCTTCTCGATCCCAATCTTTTTTCTTTGGTGTTTTAATTATCCCAGCTTGATATGAATGGAACCTCTTAGGAAGGTATTTTGAAGGTGAAGTCCACACAAGCCAATCAAATCAAAACGTGCCACCCAGGTGACCGAGTAATTCAAACAGTTTGCTTCGAAGAAACAAGCAAAACTTGTAACTTCCGGCACATTTAAAACAGGAGACAAACTAAGTTAAAGAGTGCTGAATTTCCTGTTTAAAAAACAGTCATGGGGTACGTCACAATTTCCCATGCACTTCATTTGAATCGTGTACATTACCAGCGAAGACAATACATTAATTAGACGAGCCCACAGAGCTCCTAACCCAATGACCTCTCTTTGACGGGTCACAACAGTACCATCCCGCACACTTCAAGTTGTTTTACCGCCATTCAAAAAAAACAGTCAGGGGGGACGTCACAATTTCCCATGCACTTCATGTGCAACCTGTTGCACTGGTTTTGAATCGTGTACATTACCAGCGAAGACGATACATTCATTAGACGAGCTCACAGAGCCCCTATCCCAATGACCTCTATTTGACGGGTCAAAAGAGTACCATCCGGCACACTCCGAGTTGTTTTACCGCTATTCATACTAATAACTGGTTTGTTGTGTGCGTGACTTGGAAAAACATAAACTGATGCTGCCGAAGTAGGGAAGGCGACGTCCAGGGTGACGGACTTTTCATTCAGGTACTCAAGGTTCACCCACTCAGTTCACTAACGAGTCTGTCCAGGGTTTGTATACAGCTGCATTCATTTCGTATCGTCCTTCGATGAATCAACTGATATGGCTTTCACATCGTGTTATGTGCTACCCGATGTCTTTTCAGTGCTTTGGCACAATATGACCCTAAGTGAATGCGTGCAGTTAGCTAGTGCAGCGATTAAAAGCACACTAATCTATTTTGAAACGAACGACTGACACTTGTTTACTATATACCTCGAGAATAATGTTAGTTAGCTTGTCGAATTCGCAGAATCCGATCAGGTATTGCTCGAATATTCAACCCATCTTACCGTGCATACCAGAGGTTTGGTTACCCATGTACATTTTTGGTGAGTGGAAGCAACATATGCCAAGCTAACAATCTCTTCACCGGAGCCTATGTTATGCACATTGGTGGCACTCTTGAGAATTTTTAAAATCTCAAATGGAACTATCCCACTACTGACCCTAAGACCTTAAGCCCATAGACCTGTTTTCCATAGGGAATTGTTGGGGAATACATTCCCATCGATAAATCCGACGAAAGCTTATTGATTGCAGTGGGAGGAGTTTTTAGAAATAGGTTGTTTGACATGAAAGTGTGTTTTTCTTTCCATTTTCTTGACACGCCTTTGAAGCGCATGTTGGGCAGAACCGAGCGCGCGCCCCGGTGTGCAATCGTCGGTCATTTACTATTGATCGTATACTCTTGCTACTCGTGCTTTTTGTTAGTAATATATGTGTTTCACGCAATCTGATGCCAAAGGAAGCCCCCAACACCTGGATAAGAATCGGCGCCTTGAGCATAAGGTGAGCTCCTCACTCTCGGAACAGCTCAGACGGCTTTGAAAAAGCACGGGTGTCGGACTAACCGCAATAAGGTCTCGGAAAACCGCCCTTCTCATGACGGGAAGAGAACTACCATCTAATGTGGGTAATGTCGTTCGCTGACAATAAAACTAGAATGTTCATCAATGTGGATTGAAGTGTTGGGGAAGGGTGACTGTGATCATGGTAAGTTAGGCAGTGGTTGTCTGAGGGAAACTACCAATAAACCATTGGGTCAACAAGAACACCAGTGCTGAATATCATTTTGGTCCAAATTTCTCTGGGGCTTTGCTTAAAGATCACATTGTTTTTTTTCATTATCAAAGCTGTCTTCAAATAAATTTACCACACTGGCTATAGGATTATTGGAAACTCTTGGACAGACCCTGGCCGGTTTCGCCCTTCTTGGGGCTCATCTCCGCGTTTCCCTCAACTCAACCATCGTAAACGAGAAATTCAGCCGGATTCATTGGAGTCTCCCGTAAAAACCAAAATTTGTGTGCGAATGACAGTGTCTGTCTTTAACTAATTTGCTCTTTGTCCCTACTCTGTTTATGTCCCTCAGGTTTTTCGATTTTCGAACTTTACGTTGTGGCAGTAACATCAGGTATCCAGCCCACATGTCATCATGGCAATGTGCGTTTTCCGATAATGTAATGGTCGGTTGTGCATTGTACCTCTTCACTATTGAAATACATCAGTAGTTACTGTGTATACTATGTAGACATTCCAGCAACTTTTAGGGAACGGAGCGAGGTAGATTTTAGATTCATCGTCTTCACTAAATGAGGGGAGATGCCTCAGTGGTTAGAGCGCGAATTTACCGACCGGAAGGTTTGTGGTTTGAACCTGACCTATGCATCTCGACTTCCTATCTATCCTATCCGAAATCTCGCACCTCACCGTACTCGCATCACTGTGAGCTCGGTACATTGCCCATGTGTCTGTTGTGATCTGGCTTTGCTTGTTCGTGGTTGGTGAGTTGTAGCTTTCACTGGTCTACTTCACGGGTCTACTATTTCCGGGGTATCAGTCTTGTGCTACACTCTCTCAGTCGAATATTATCCTTTATCTTGTATCGGAATCTTTATTTGTAGGTTTGCTGTGCCAATTCGCTATCGGTTTCCTGCTTATCAAGTATTGCCACCACTTTCCTTGTTTGATCTCCGAGTTGATTGGCTTGGAGGCCAGAATAAATGTGAGCTGGTGGCGATTGTCACAGACGATATGGAGGTGTTTGGACCTGCTTGGGCCAACATTCTGCAGCTAGCGAATGGAGCTCCCCTTTCGTCCGACGAATTGAGTTCACATGTCGTTAAACCAATCCCCATTCTTTCAACCGATGAAGCCCCCAAAAACTTGCACCACTTGCTATATCCTATGCGGTCACGATCTACGCCTCAGCGGTCAGTTAACAAAGGATCCTTGGTCTTGATTGATGTTGCAGATGTAAGTGATTACGTTTTGTGACTCGGCTACTATTTAGTGAGTCTTCCTGCATGTAGTTGGCCGCTGGCACTACTAGGTGGTATGGATCGGCCTGCACAAAGAAGAGCTACGGCAGTCTTTTTTTGTTTGACCTTGAAGCGCTTGTCCCCGTGAGGTGTCTTTCGGGAAACGCAGCTTCTGCCTAGTGTCGGAGAGAAAAAGGTTCACGGAAGGGAACACAACAGCTATATTCCAACAAAGTGGGTGCGAGAGCGTGAGTGCGTGCAAGTGCGGAAAGTATAACGGCCTCAAGCATTTTATTGGAAGGACACTGTCTGAACTTGGTCCAATGCTGACGCACGCGGTCTGGCTTTAGTACGAGGCAGCGACGTGCTGCATATTGCGGAGGCGTTGTCTGTCCTTGATCAACGTTGACTCGCGCTGTCTAGGTTTGATGCAAGGCTGTGACGCGCTGCATATTGAGGGGGCGTTGTCTATCTGGTCAACATCTAGCGGAGCTGAGAGTCTCCGTAGATTCCGGGCATTCAGTGGTTGCTTTCAGGAAGCTGACTTTCCTGATACCTTGAGAAAGTACCGCCCTACGAAATTCTCCCTGGCCCTGAAAACCTTTCAACTTAGGTAGAAGACACTCATCGGGGTAAAGTACTTCCACTAACTTACATCACAAATATGCCTACTTATGTCAGATGAACCCAGCTGTGGAATTCGTGATGTAAGGAAAGTTTACATCATAATTCCAGTCACCGTCGCTAACCTCAGCTTCCTCCAACATTACGTAATGTGTATATGCGTGGCGTTGTAAGCGTAGCGAAAAGTAAGCCGTTTAATTGACGTATTCGTAATCACGGCTTTTTCGTGAAGTGTGTCAGAATACAAGGTTGGATACCACAGAACAGCAAACAAAATCTCGAGACCTCTTTATTTTTAGGCCCCAATTAACTTTCTAGGCTATTTGCCGTGGTATTTCACTCTGTGATACTGTGAAAAACAATTAGTCCATTTGGTTTGTTGAATTCCTCTTATTGCGACCGTCAGTTCATGACCTCTGTGTAGTTGTCTTGCTTAGCCCGTCCTACTACGGACTCAGGAACTTTTACCTGTAGTAGGACGACAGGTAGCCACCGCCGATCCTGAACAGTGCAAGCACCAATCCTGCTAGTCAACTTTACCTTTCAAGAAACTGGGGGATTGAAGTAAAGCTCAACAAATATGTTCATTAGTTGAACCTTGGGTGTTGATGTCTAGTACATCTCCACAGACATCTCGGTTGACTCGTCTGCTGATGTATTTGTATCAGTATAGTTAACTTTAAAAGTTTGTGGCTGTTACACTACCATCGATTCAGAGGGTTAGTTGGAAATTAACATTGTGCTTTCTTTTCCCTCATCTGCCTCTTTCCAGCTTTCGTCCGAATGCATGGCTGAACTTGACCTGTTGCCTTGCCAGTTGGTCACTTGCGACTACTTCATCCAGTCTCTCATTTGTGGCCATCTTCTTAACCCGGTTGACTCTTCAGCCTTTGTACCCCCAAGACACTAACCAGCATCACTAGCCGTTCAGATTCACGATATTTTTTATCCGTCCGCACCAATGACCAATTATCTCTGCATTTATTCCCCTGTTCCCGCTGGTTTCCAAAATGTGATCCACTCACTTTCTACCTGCCTTTCACGCTTATTTGGTCTGCCGTGTGGTTCTTATGGAAATTTGGGGGGGGGGGGGCGAATATGAAGAAACTTCATTCTGTTGATTGGTTCGGTTGGCATTTGGTCCCACACGGTATCTTCCCAAGATCGTGGTCTGCTCTATCGTGGTTGGTCGTCTATTGGTTACGCCTGAACTGAGTCCGCCAGACCACACTGTAAGAGGACAGAAGGCCCGGAACACGGTTGTACTGTCAGGACAAGAA
The DNA here is from genome assembly GCF_000715545.1 of Opisthorchis viverrini. Taxonomy (NCBI): domain Eukaryota; kingdom Metazoa; phylum Platyhelminthes; class Trematoda; order Opisthorchiida; family Opisthorchiidae; genus Opisthorchis; species Opisthorchis viverrini. The sequence goes on from NW_008751789.1 coordinate 172,318, forward strand.
TATAGAGGTTCTGCATAAATATATCGGATGGCTAAATGGCCTTCTGTCTAACCAATGGCGATGTTTCTGCCATGATCAATTTCACACCCACCGGTGGTCGAATGCAGCTAAGCCGTGTTTGGTAATCTCCGCCCCTTCACCTGCTATCCGGAACGTGTGGTACCGATGGTGACCTTAGGGGACGCGTCGTTCGCTGAACATGTACTTTTCGTGTCTGGACGCTTTCTGACATTTCATCACCCATGGAACTACTGATTATTGCATTTTTGTGTAACGAAACGCAGGTTTCACGCCACGGCGTTTCTCTTATCCAAGATCCGGTTAAGGCTCGGTCACTCACTCGTTGAGGCGTGCTGCCTCTTACGTGTGAGGAAGACAAGAGGATAGTAATGGGTTGGTGGTGCAACTAACGCAGCCCATATCCGTCGCCCGGTAACAAATGGGTTGCTGGGATGACCCTCCGCCATAGGGTATCATAGCATACCGGTTTCTCTCCAGCATGCCTTACGTTTATAAGGGAAGTGCTCCTCCTGTCTTGACGTCCATCAAACCCGCGAAACTCACTGACACCAGATACGGTTCTTGTTTGGTGATGAAGCGGTTGAGAGCTATGGGACGACTCGACGAACAACCGAACAGCCTTAAGATCCTCTTCTATCGCAAAGTGTTAGGAATGTCAGATTCCTGAAGATTATTCCAGAATACACGAACCCTACTTAGACCCTCAATACATAGCGCGAGACAGCCTTGTATCAAAGTCAGACAGTGCGAGATAGCCTTGGACCAAGATCAACCGGTGCCCGCTGGATATATAGTGCGAGGCCGTTGTGCTTTTCGCACTTGCTTGTCCGCTACAAAGCTGTCCTGTTCTTCGTCGGCGAGTCTTTTTGGCACTAGGCACTGGAGCGGGGACAACAGTCTGATATAAAACAAGGTGACATTAAAGACAAGTCAAGTGAAAGCTTTAGGATAATCTGCTCAAGATTCTCCATGCAAATAGTAGTTCTAAGCACTTGTGTTTAAAGTGACAATCTTTATACTCGTCAAAGTCAAAACTCTTGCATATTTGACAAACGTTCTGCTGTATTCAGAAAACTGTTGTTGGTCGAAGAAAGATTTCAAGAGCGAGCCTACAAGTAATTGGAATTTGATCGATTCGGTAGTGCAGTGATTCCCATCCAAAATGAATTTCTCGGAGGAGAGAACAAATTCTTTTGGTCCCAAATCTTACGCTATGGAAATCCTTTAAATTATATCCCACAAGGGAGTCCGTTCACCCGGAAAACAATACGCGACTAGTGTTTACCGTAGCCTGATTTGAGAACTCATTCTCCAAATATTGCCGTTTATCACAGTGAATATTCGTTTTGTTCTGTTTGGGCGTCATACAGACATCTCCCAGACACTCGGTCTTCGTGCTTAAAAAGATCGCCGTATAGGGATAGCAGTGAGGGACTCACTGACGTGTATAAGTTTGCAACGTTAGCCAACAACCTTGTCTTGTGGGTCCAGAAAATAAGTCTGGATTTCACTATTACAGCAGTGGGGGTGCTCGAATGTAATTTCCTTTTGGTGCACTTTGTCCGTGTGAGACGACTAAAATGAGTCCCTAACGTTCAAAAGTAACACGACAATGGAGTTAACGTCTCGTACAATTTTGATTGTTTTTCACTCAATATTATAGTTCCGAATTTGGTCAATTTCTTAGCGGACTAAATACACTTGCAATGACGTTATCGACAGACTTGACTCAATCCCTGATTTCTAACCCAATGCGTTGCCGGACAGTCGAGATACCACAGCATCTTTCCTCGACGGAACACACTACTGAAACCACGTCTGGTTTCGCTCATATTGGGGCTTATGGGGAAGGCATATTCCAGGTGTTCCCATCAACCTTATGGTCTGATTAGACAGTTCGCGAAATGCGTTCATTCATACCTTCATCGGTTGTAAATACGCGTGATTTCCGTAGAATGGTTACATTGCCATCTTTGAGTAATTCAGATCCCACGTTGACAACAATGTTGCTCCCAAATGAGTGCCTCTCCACTTTCACACACATTGGAAATAAAGTTGCTGGAAACTCGGGGTCTAGGCTCATATTGTAAGCCCTGAGAAGGCCGAGATCGGCTGTAGGCAGTTGAAATTTTTGGCGGCCTTATTGTGTTCTGTCAGAGATCATTCCAGAGAGGTTTGGTAAAAAATTGGTGGATTTATTGCTGGGCAACGCTTCGGTCGAGACAGAGGCTTCGTCAGGCCAATTAAGTAACCAGGTTGATCAGGTTTTAAGAAATCTCCCGGATTATTTGCCTGACTGTCCGACTGGATTAATGCTGGGTGTCGGTCTGAAATTTTTGTTTGTGAGTGAGGGTGACTAACATTTACGGTGGATTTGTTTGGAGGGATTGTCTTCTTGTTGAAACCGGATTTCGCGGCCTTGCGTTTTGGTCTGGGACATCTAAATGGAATACTCCTCTAAGGGGTCGTCCATAGATTTTGTTCGATCGTGTGCGTCGAGCGGTGCTGCGACATTTGGAACGGGGTTTGTGGCATGGTTAAGTGGATCTTACTCCGCTTGTATTTTGTGCTTTTAGACCCAGACCATTTAACCGATAACTTTGCACACCCTTGCGTCATCTTGGCTGATCTAGAACCGCTGTCCACACGCTTGCCAGTTCTATGCCCTCTATTCTGTTCACGCTGGGATGCTTGTCGGTTTTCACCGCCTCAGTCACCAGTCCCTGTGGCGTGAATCTTAATCCCCATTTCCTATATCTGACCTGTACCCAGTGTCTAGTGCATGTCCTGCTACTGCCGAATCTTCAACTATCGCCTGATATTCATCTACATTTCCCGGTGGTCTGTTGATGCATTGCTCATGCTCACTGCTTCTGGTGTGCAGTCTGGCCTATATAAACCTTCGTACAGTCACTACATTTTGCAAAGACACTTCCTAGTCCTATCAACAGAAGGGCGATCCTTCAACTGCACCGAACGTGAGGTTCTTCGCTTCTGGAATGCTACTCTAGGCGTACTCAGTACCCTTCTAATGACTTCAGATGTCCCTGTCTTGTATGGAATGTCTGCTGTTCCGATCTGCTGGGATGACCCTCCGCCATAGGGTATCATAGCATACCGGTTTCTCTCCAGCATGCCTTACGTTTATAAGGGAAGTGCTCCTCCTGTCTTGACGTCCATCAAACCCGCGAAACTCACTGACACCAGATACGGTTCTTGTTTGGTGATGAAGCGGTTGAGAGCTATGGGACGACTCGACGAACAACCGAACAGCCTTAAGATCCTCTTCTATCGCAAAGTGTTAGGAATGTCAGATTCCTGAAGATTATTCCAGAATACACGAACCCTACTTAGACCCTCAATACATAGCGCGAGACAGCCTTGTATCAAAGTCAGACAGTGCGAGATAGCCTTGGACCAAGATCAACCGGTGCCCGCTGGATATATAGTGCGAGGCCGTTGTGCTTTTCGCACTTGCTTGTCCGCTACAAAGCTGTCCTGTTCTTCGTCGGCGAGTCTTTTTGGCACTAGGCACTGGAGCGGGGACAACAGTCTGATATAAAGCAAGGTGACATTAAAGACAAGTCAATTGAAAGCTTTAGGATAATCTGCTCAAGATTCTCCATGCAAATAGTAGTTCTAAGCACTTGTGTTTAAAGTGACAATCTTTATACTCGTCAAAGTCAAAACTCTTGCATATTTGACAAACGTTCTGCTGTATTCAGAAAACTGTTGTTGGTCGAAGAAAGATTTCAAGAGCGAGCCTACAAGTAATTGGAATTTGATCGATTCGGTAGTGCAGTGATTCCCATCCAAAATGAATTTCTCGGAGGAGAGAACAAATTCTTTTGGTCCCAAATCTTACGCTATGGAAATCCTTTAAATTATATCCCACAAGGGAGTCACCCGGCCCGGAAAACAATACGCGACTAGTGTTTACCGTAGCTTGATTTGAGAACTCATTCTCCAAATATTGCCGTTTATCACACTTTCGTTTTGTATGTAATTTCTTTTTGGTGCACTTTGTCCGTGTGAGACGACTAAAATGAGTCCCTAATGTTCAAATCTGACTTGTACCCAGTTTCTAGTGCATGTCCTGCCACCGCTGAATCTCCATCAATGGAGTTAACGTCTCGTACAATTTTGATTGTTTTTCACTCAATATTATAGTTCCGAATTTGGTCAATTTCTTAGCGGACTAAATACACTTGCAATGACGTTATCGACAGACTTGACTCAATCCCTGATTTCTAACCCAATGCGTTGCCGGACAGTCGAGATACCACAGCATCTTTCCTCGACGGAACACACTACTGAAACCACGTCTGGTTTCGCTCATATTGGGGCTTATGGGGAAGGCATATTCCAGGTGTTCCCATCAACCTTATGGTCTGATTAGACAGTTCGCGAAATGCGTTCATTCATACCTTCATCGGTTGTAAATACGCGTGATTTCCGTAGAATGGTTACATTGCCATCTTTGAGTAATTCAGTTGAATCCCACGTTGACAACAATGTTGCTCCCAAATGAGTGCCTCTCCACTTTCACACACATTGGAAATAAAGTTGCTGGAAACTCGGGGTCTAGGCTCATATTGTAAGCCCTGAGAAGGCCGAGATCGGCTGTAGGCAGTTGAAATTTTTGGCGGCCTTATTGTGTTCTGTCAGAGATCATTCCAGAGAGGTTTGGTAAAAAATTGGTGGATTTATTGCTGGGCAACGCTTCGGTCGAGACAGAGGCTTCGTCAGGCCAATTAAGTAACCAGGTTGATCAGGTTTTAAGAAATCTCCCGGATTATTTGCCTGACTGTCCGACTGGATTAATGCTGGGTGTCGGTCTGAAATTTTTGTTTGTGAGTGAGGGTGACTAACATTTACGGTGGATTTGTTTGGAGGGATTGTCTTCTTGTTGAAACCGGATTTCGCGGCCTTGCGTTTTGGTCTGGGACATCTAAATGGAATACTCCTCTAAGGGGTCGTCCATAGATTTTGTTCGATCGTGTGCGTCGAGCGTGGTCTGCGTGCGTTAAGGGATGCCAGGGCAACTGGAGTGGTGCTGGGGTGGGGGTCGATCAACTGGATCTTCCTAGGCTTGGCTCTTCAACATTTAGACCCAGACTATCTCAGGGATAACCACTCACAGTCTTGTGTCACCTCGACTGCCCGCTTGCTTGCCAGTTCTATGCCCTCTATTCTGTTCACGCTGGGATGCTTGTCGGTTTTCACCGCCTCAGTCACCAGTCCCTGTGGCGTGAATCTTAATCCCCATTTCCTATATCTGACCTGTACCCAGTGTCTAGTGCATGTCCTGCTACTGCCGAATCTTCAACTATCGCCTGATATTCATCTACATTTCCCGGTGGTCTGTTGATGCATTGCTCATGCTCACTGCTTCTGGTGTGCAGTCTGGCCTATATAAACCTTCGTACAGTCACTACATTTTGCAAAGACACTTCCTAGTCCTATCAACAGAAGGGCGATCCTTCAACTGCACCGAACGTGAGGTTCTTCGCTTCTGGAATGCTACTCTAGGCGTACTCAGTACCCTTCTAATGACTTCAGATGTCCCTGTCTTGTATGGAATGTCTGCTGTTCCGATCCACTCCTTATTGGACCCAGCCCTATTCTGAGTGTAAACAGGCGAAAGGTGAACAGTTTATTACCTGACAAAGACGTACGAAAACACTAACCAGTAAACTTAGTCGGATAGGCAACCGCCGCCTCCCTGGATATAGACCCCGGGACTCGTCACCAATGGTTGATTAAACTGGCAGAAATGGCCCAATCCTGCAGTCAGTGGGGCTCGTGCATCAATGCTATCGCCCTCACTGAGAAGCTACCCACTTCAAGAACTAACTGAACATGCCAACGTCTCCAAAGCTTGGTTGTATGTCCCACACTATCCAGTTTTCCGGCGACCGTTACTGTAGCAGCTGGAACTAGTGCCTTGGTATATGGTTTATAGCCGACAAATTGAAAATTGAATAGAGCTTCTGTGTTGGGATCAATACCCGTCTTAGTTGCCGGGTATCCGCTATCTAGAAGTCACCTTTTTTTATCTCAATTAGTGCTGCTGTTCGGCAAAACTCTTCCGTGTACAGTGCTCTTACTCTACTAAATATAGTTGGAACTATACTAGCGTATACTGCTTTTCCGTGTGCCGCATCACTCTCCGTTGATGTCCGATAAACAACGGTCTTTGATTTCTCACCACTCTTGTATGTCATGCAATCAAAGAAGGGTAATGCACCCATGGTAAACTTAATGTGATTGCCCAAAGTGCTTAGTTATTGGAAGAATTCCTTAGCTTATCCCGCTTTATTCCAACGAATGTGTCATCTGCATAACGCCAGGAAACCCTTGGCAGACACTCGAATTCGTCTAAAGCTTTTTGTTCAGTCTTCCGTGTACATGCTGGCCAAAATTGGGTATACTGGAGATCCCATCGCCAGACCTTGTTCTTGAGGGTATACAATTGAGTCAAAAACAAAGTGACTGGGGCTTATACATAATTTTGTGCCTTCAACAGTCTCATCTACGGAGAGTTACATTCGTACTTGTAGCGTTGGTCTGCAAGTATTAGCCTTCTCACCATTTCCAGAGCGTCCGCTTTCGGTACTTTGGTATACATTCAATCAACATCAAAACTAACAAGGACTTCGTGCAGCTTTAACTGAAACCCATCTACTTTTTTAGCAAAGTCACATGAATTGTAATGTGTGTTTGGTGATTTATCAAAACTAACAAGGACTTCGTGCAGCTTTAACTGAAACCCATCTACTTTTTTAGCAAAGTCACATGAATTGTAAAACATGTGTGGGTGATTTGCCTACAAGTGTTTTAAGGATGCCTTCCAGAAATCTGCCCAGCTCATGTAATGGTGGACCTATGCCATCCACTATTGGTCTCATGGAGACACCTTCCTTGTGAATTTTTGGTAACCAATAAAGTGGTGGTTGGATTGCACATGTTTACTATAATGGATACCACTTGCTTGCCCCAGATGGCTTGTCACGGATCTTACATACCTCCCAATTTCAACCTTATATAATAATCGTTCCATTACCAATTTATCGGTAAGGCCCATCAGCTACGTGTTGTCTAACTTTCTGTAGATAGTCGCTCTCATACATGACGACCGTGGTCTTCCTTTTATCTGCCTTTGTAATTACTATATTGTCTCCATGTTTCAATGTGTTTAAGGCACTTCGCTCTGCTGGTGCAATTTTTGGAACCCCTGGTTGCTTGGACTTCAGGACTGTGACCAACTGTACGCATAATTTCTCCGCTTCCATTGACGGAATTTTCTGAAGCACGGACTCAAAACTAGGAATGATCTCTTCCGACCTGGTGACTGTACCCAAAAAGTGCGATCCAACCACGACTTTATGGATTACCGAAAATTCACAATGAAGGTGTCCCTATAAGACCAATAGTGGATGGCATGAGTTCATCACCACAAGAGCTGGCCACAAATCCCGTTTCAACATGAAGACAATACCAATATATCGTAAACGTTAGCCATTCTCACTAACCAACAACCAGGAACTTCAGACCGACGCCCAGCACTGATCAAGTCGGATAGTCATAAGAAATCTCACGGATTATTTGCCTGACTATCGTAAAAGCCAATCAACCTGGTTACTTACTCGTTTGGCCTAACGAAGCCTTTGTGTCCATAGCGAAACGTTGCTCCGCAGTCGGTTAGTCATAAGAAATCCCACGGATTATTTGCCTGACCCAATCAACCTGGCCTGACGAAGCCTTTGTGTCCAGAGCGTTGCCCGCAATAAACGAGAGATTCACTTGAACCCCCCGTAAAGACCAAATTGATTTGCAAATGAGTGTATTTGCTGAAATCTGCCCCCGTGGGACGACAACCACCAAATCCGTCCCAAACATTTTCCAATTAATCGAAAGCAAGTTCTCTTTAGAGAGAATTTCTTGTACGAAACAACGATTTGGTGTTCTGTTTAAAAGGGAAATTACTACAGTAGTTTAAGCAGGCCACGTCGACGAGAAAAAGTATTTATCATCCTACTTCTGTCTTGAAGTTTTCTATCAATACTATCCAAGGTAATGTAGTTCCCAAATTGCCGCACCGCTATGTTGGACTCAAAGTACTTTCGTTTTATCACGTCTAGACCATGTTAGCCATACTATTCAGTAATGGCTCTTAGCTCACAATGCGGACAATATTGAACTAGGCGTATTTCGAACAGGGATTTTGATTTGTTTGGCTTATCAATTCATCTTTTGAGTCACATTCTGCTTCGATCTCAGTAGGGATCAGCTTCTGTCGATGAACTGCAGTTGGTTTTGAGTGAACGCTTAGGACACAGCTACCTGCAGTAGCCGTCATATCCTCACTTACAAATTTACATACCCCTCTCGTTCCAGCAAGAATATTACGAATAGAAAAGGTTAACCAACACTGAAGATAGGAATGGTATAGGTATAAAATGCGTATAGAATATTCATGATCTCAAGTTTATGATTTCGGGGGGTTTAGTGCCACCGTGTACTGTTGCCCCTATACTTGCGCGTCGTCAGTTGACTGGATCAGATTCGGCCTCGGCTTGAGGTACATCTGCTGATGAAGGCTCCTTTGACAGCTCGATACCCCGTTTCAGTTCGGAGTTTTCCAACTCTAAGTGTTCAACTTTTTGCCGCAGTTCATCTAATTCCTGCTTCATGGCTTCAACTTCTGCCGCATCTGGTCCCCCGATTTGCAGATGTTTCCGAATGAATCTGAAAGTTGAGAAATTGGAAGAGCTTCTTGAGTGAATATTTTAACAGCAAAACATACAGTGGATGCACATGACACAACATGGATAGATGATTGGTTAGATTCTGCCTGTCACAGATTGTAAGAGCACGACAGTTTGGTGTTGCCATGTTGGTAGATTCTCTTTGGTGTTCCAATCTAAATTGCAGTACTCGTCGGTCTTAAATGCTATTTCTCTGCTCACTCAAATTTTCTGTCATACAACCGTCAAAAGTGGTCGTACATCTGTGTAAGGTTACCACCTAGGTTTTACCATATGCATCGGTTATCACCGATGTTTAGATTGCACAATTTGGCTTGCGCCCGCTTTAGATGTATATCATCGAAAAACTACAGGGCTCTGGAACTAATTAATAAATCAGGTGGAACGATCGTCAATTTTTTGCTGCTGTTGTCCCTTACCAGCTTAGGTTATTCGCACTTTTGCTGTTTTCACATCAATTTCCACGGTTTCCGAAACCGACATTCCGATCTTCCAGCTTTCCAAATTCTAATACGCTGTCAACATAAACTGGTGTTGGTCCGTCCGACCATCGTAGACCTCACTTAGAAAGAGCATGTGTTAGTGGGACAGGTATTTTACAAAACGCTAGTCGAGGGACCCGTGCTGTAGCGGTAAACTTCGACTCGGTTTGCTCTGAGTTTTGTCTTCCTCAGATCTAAACATAAAATCTCATTTCCTTCGAAGGAAATGTGTAAAACATCTTCCAGTTTATGCTAGTTATTGTCCAATGTATTTACGTGGAACATCCTTTTGTGAGTATTTCTAAACGTTCGTAGACGAAACCACTTAGTCGGAAATAACAAGACAGATGGTGTTTACCCCTCAGCTAATACTTTTCCTCGGTTTTTGCTAATTTTCATGACGTTTGAATCAAGGACTAATAGTTTAAGAGTTCATTGCCGCCCTCCCACCCTGTATATTTCGTGTGTCGTTATGTTTCCTGCATTCATTAACCCAGGTCTTCTTCTTGAGTATACAATGTCTATCAAAGTAACAGGACAATCACATTCATCTTACATTTGTCCAATTATGACTGACCTCATCCCGAGTACCTGTTGTTTATCTGATCGTAAATCCTCCTCAGCCAGATAACTACTGTCAGTAAACTGAAAAAAACATCATTTTCAAGCTTCCATTTGATTCATTTTTATCCTGTCAATCCAGCCGCTTACAGAGCCGGCCGATGACGGACATCTCTTACACAAGTCTGCGCAGGCCCGGCTTATGGTTCACGGCCTAGCCACATCCACACATCTAGTGGCATATGTCCACTACACACATGCACGAGACGTATGTGGTGGGTCCGTTGGCGAAATTTCACGACAGACCGACAGCCTGCCGAGCCCTCACTCAGCATAATCCGAAGTATCGGGCCTCTTATTTGCATGTTACCAACCGGCATGGCTTAAACATTCCTCCTGAATTACACTGACGCGATTCCATCGCTCCCATCCGTGCCAGGGCTGGCCACACCCATCTCAAGTACTTTCAGTGCAGACGTGAAGACAGTCCTAACATGACTGTAGGGAGAATGTGGGTGAGACTGGCGGTGGTCTATCGTCGCCCTCAGGGCACGTACGAGATCGCACTGAAGTCGGCCGATTTTGTGGTCCAATTGAATGCGACTGTTGTACTTAGCCGGAAATTATGTAGAAAGGATAGGATAAGCGATGTACCGAAGAAGAAATGTCTCAAAGTTGAACTCGTGCATTTACGATTCGTTAGAGGGTCTGTGGTGGAGGAAATGGTTTAACTAGCTGTAAAGATGCGCTGGCCAGGCAGGACAGAACAAGTTAAGGTTTGTCCAACCTACACGTCCATCTGGCCGTCCTAACCACCGGACAAGCTGAGATGTGTTCACGTTTGGATGTACCCTCAACTTATGCCTTTTGACGGAGTATGCGTTTTGGCATACTTTTTTAGGCAGCCTGCCAGTGTATCCGGTTTTGATCCATTTTCTCCATGGAACTGGTGAAATTCTGGTATCCAATATAAGTTGCAGGTTCCACTCGTGTAGCTTGCAGAATTTTGTTATCAACATGTCATCCGACATATACGCTCAGCGCCCTACTTTCAGCAAGCTAGTGATCAGGTCAGGCTATATGTGGGCACATTCAAAAAGGCCTCTTTGAAAGCTCTCCAAATAAACGAGTCTAAAAAACTCCGTGACACTTCCTTTCCACCCATGTGAGAACCCGGCCTCCTGCAAAGACACCAGTGGAAATGTTTCAAGAGCTAGTTTCAGTAAATACCGATATCAGACGCTCGTTGCAGTTATCCTAAGTACACTCGAGCTAACAGACGCATGTACGGCATACTTAATGGCTGATCTGACAACTTACGATGATAAGGTAACCAGGGCCCGTTACTCAGCTCCCGAAAAAATGTGGTATTTTTCCCACACTTTAGTCTTGCATATTTTGCGTTTAGGAACAAGGGCAATCTCGAACGGGGTGTGCCAGACTGGGCTTGTCAAAAGGGCATAGCGACCCGAAGGTTGCGACCACCAAAATCAGCCACCCGGTGCCCACATTGCCTTCACCTCATTTGTGTACTTTTCTTGCTTTTCGATATACCCCCGGGTCAGCTAAAAGTACGGTCAGTTTTGATTTAACGTCTGAGTTTTGTTTTGGGAGTCTAAGGTTGCTCATGCGAAGAGTATTTTGCGATCTGTTGATGCACCAACTCGGGTAGTGTCCATCCATCACAGGAGCCGTTTGTGGTATGGCACAACTTCGTGGTTTAGGAACGAGGTTAAACGTTTTCCCTAATACACCTAAGCAGTACATTGTGTGTCGAAGGGAAGTTGGATGCAATGGGCGATTGGAATCCGGAATAATTTTCCGAGAAAACGTACACAAGGTTGTCTGCTTAGCTAGCAGTATGCCATATGACTGAATTAATGTGTTGTATGCCAGTCTTCTTCCACTGGAAGAGAATGACCATTCCATTGCCTGGTTCCAAATTCGTGTAAGTTCAGCATAGCTAGGCTGGGTGAAATATGTACTTCATCCCCAGTGTGTCGTGATGGTAGAGCCCCACCACGCAGGCGACCAAGCACAGCTACACACTTTGAAAGGGTGAACTCTTCGGTTGGGGCAAACAGGTGTAGTAGCTTGAGTTTGGAAACAAACATTTCTCGCGGCCGTTCAAATTTAGGAAGTTGTATAGATGAGTGAGGTGATAACGCTACCCAATACAAGTGTATCCTGTTGCTAGCTATCAAGAAATGTTCCAAAGATCCCCATAGCATGTTTAACGGTAACGCTTCATTTTAGTGGTATTCCAAGATATTTTTGTCACAGTAGGGTTGGATTATTTTGCTCGACCCAAAATAAGATGATTATCCTAACTAGCTTGAGTCCACTCATGATGCATTGTGCAAAGGACAAAGCACACGCTAGTATGAGCACCTCATAGCCTCCGAACAAGTTTACTCAGTGCTAACCGCACGCATATTGCTGATTTTGAACCTGTCTGCCACATTATCGGGAACACGCGTTGGGCAATGCAGCTAATCAGACCTCTCAGTTCCGTGCTTGCCATCAACTTCTTGGTTGGTTATTGTCAGCAGGTCATTTGGCACTGAAATGACTCGTTTGCATACTAAGTGTTGTGAATAAGGAATCCGAATGCAAATTGTTCTTGGTGTTCTCCGACCCGGTGTATCGTGCAAAGGCTTCTTCCTGATTTGGTTACGTCGATGTTCAAAATATCGAAGCGTTTCCTCTTCATACTTGATGTCACTTAATGGATCTACTTTAGCTGGTACTATAGACACTACTCCGAAACGACATTCTGCGATGAACCAGGTAAGACGGTGTTCGAAAGCATATTGTGACCACCATTCAGGACAGGTAATTCAAGGTTGCACGCTCTCTAGCATGAAAAGATCACACACGGTCTTCAACAAAATAGTTAAATGAAGCAAACGACTATATGCTACTGTGTCTCTTAACTTGTCTTCCACGAATGGGCCCAACGAACCTTGCTCCTAGGCTGATGAACAAAGCACTAGCTTCCCCACAACCTGGAGATTTTGGAGCGCGCATACGCGAGCGTTTTTCACCGTCTCCTTACCAATAATACCTGAAGCATGCTTATACGGGTGCTGCCCTGGGTTAAGCGATATATTCTGGATAGAAAACAGACAAAAGGTCAATGCAGCACAGTGAACTTTCGTACACTGTCAGTGGTCATCTACCTGTGTTATTCAACTTACCGAATGGGTATAACAACTAGACCTCAAGGCTAAAGTGCAGACCGATCAGCTTAGTCGATTGGGGTAAAGCTGTTAAAGGTGACCAACGTAGGGGAGAAACACTGAACTCGAGGTCGACTCTCGTTAGAATTCTTCAACAGACCAGTCACGTCGCCCAGACGCGAATATATTCACCTGCTCAGACGAGCTAATTAAGGCTCGTCTGGTTTGTGCTGGTGGTGCAGTAGTACCGCACTCGCCTGGTATGTTTCGTATCCGGGGCGCTAAAACTCAACGCAGCGAATCGTGTACACTGCTGATGAGCAGGTGACAATAACCGAAATGGCAAGCTCGGTGTGTCCTGGAATCTATGGTTAACATTAAAAAAACTAACAAATTCACGGTCACCGGACGATCATGTGGTCAAATTTGATTGCATCTCCCAATGGCTGTATATAAAGAGGATTTCCCCGCCACATAATGTACAATGTTGGAGAGAATTTACAGCCCTCTCCTAAATCCTTGTGATATAAAAGCCACGCAATATAAGCGCACCAGAAACGCAGCGAGTAATTGTTGTGTACCGTAAAGCCGGGTTAACATATCTTTGAATTACATGACTAAAATATACATATGAATGACTTTAATCCTAGGGCATACTGACTCTGGGACTCTTCGACTAAAGGCGTTCCACTGAGGGTAGCCTCAACTGCGCTTCATGGCCCCTGAGTAACAATGAGCTACTGTTCCAATGCTCGAATTTAGTCTCAAGAGGCACAAAAACAGCGTAACCCATCAATTTTTCACTTCAGTGCCTTCCAGCGTGGAAAGTACCGGTCAATTTACGGTCACAATCGACCACAGCCTCACTTACGCAGCACAACGCATCCAATACTCTCGTGGAAAGTACAGCTCAACTCGGGTAGACGGCTGACCTTTGCAGTATATCAATGGAGCTATGCATCCTACTGTTAGTTTAAATCTACCGGACCCTTCAGATAAGGTTCGAAGTCAGATATCTGGAATTGTGGACTGCAACACAAAAGTGTCACCAAACAGCAAGAGCCTGAGACCACCTATAGAAAAGATAAAAAACGAGGAACATTCGCGTTCTCCAGCTTCACGCTTGAGTGATTATCACTACTAATGCTTGTGGCAAACACACCCACTGCTTGAAAATACTTGGGTTGAGTTAAAGTCTCAATAAACTTTAAGCTAAAGAAACTTGGACTCGTTATTTTAAATTCCGATAACAAGCTACATGCGTTGGAAATAACAAATTTACTAAAAGTGATTTGCTGAACTCGTGAATTATGTCCGACCACACTAACCGCGATGAGCCGGACATCTTTAAAATTCACTGTCACTCTATGTTGTACAGGTGCGAAGAGACACAACAAACGGTGCAGTTGTTCAACATAGCAAAGCTTTAAGAGAACTAAACAGGCAGCACAATTCGCGAAACGCAAAAATGCCACCGCCCGACCACATCTTGGTGAGATGAGCGCCTTCCTGCTGTGTACTGTAAGTGACCCATTCACTGCTGCTGTCTTTTGGTGCCATCGAGTATGCATTTTTAACTAAGAGCTTTCCCAAGGAGACAGCCCCAAAAAAGTACCACTCAGAAGTGGAATCTACAACAACCATTTGCCCACGTTTATATAAGATACCTTGTCTCGCATCCTGACGGGTTCAAAATATGGTAGCCTACCGGAAACACCAACAACTCGGCGACTTGTAGAAGAAATACGGCCGTGTGGCAACCTTGAATGTGGCACGATTTCTTCGAAGCTGAATCAGTTCAAGTTTAAATGTAGAACCCAGAGCCACAATTTATCGCTCAAGCTCAGGTGTACGTCGGATAATTTCGATGCTGCCTATCAACACTCCTCCTTGGACTCCTCCCCCCAAGCACCAGTGATCATGCCAAAGTTCGCTGTTGTTCACATCATCGTCTTTATCCTAGGTGATCAAAGCTCTAGCAGCTAGAATCAGCGTACTTTGTTAAACGGTTTAGAGCTGAAAAACTGACTGACTGGCTGATTGCACCAATCAATGAACGATATTTCATATGCCAGCGGAATCACAATCATCACCGTCTGCGGTAAGCTAGTAGTCAATACCGATGCCTTACTTCTATGCAGCCATGAGGAAAGAATGCCTAACAAGGAATGAAAAAAACGGAAACGCCGGACAACCAGTGTGGTAAAAACATCAAAGACAAAGGTCAGCATGGAGCTGCCCATATCTTCAAAAACTACTGAAGATTTGGCGTTTTGAAGGTAACACGCTTGTACATACAATATCCCTACGGTCTGATGAGCTACCACGTCAGCCAATGAGAACAAATGACTGTTAACGCATGGGATCCGGTAGTTAATGGCATCGTACTATGACCAAACGGAGTGATCCCAGTTAAGTTGGCTCACTGTAATATCAGATTTTAGCTCGTCCTACATATACGAGCTTATTTTCTCTCGTCTCTGAGACGATTCACGGGTGTGACCAGTATACGTGATTCTGTTGATGGTCAACGGTTATTTTTTTACCAGAATACGACCCTAACACCGGGTGGACCTCCATTCACTTCACACCAAAATAGTCCTTTAATCACACCGGTGGTTAAACATGATAGTGACAAAGGTCGTTTTTGAAAGAGCGTAGTCTCCTTTAGATAACTCAATGTTTAATTATTTCGCAATTGCTTATTGCCGCAATCTAAATAGTCAGTTTTTTTTACCATACCTTTGAAAGCCTCAGGAAATGTCCTCACACAAGCAAGAGTTAGATGCTCAAACAGGCCTGTACAGTTAGATGTAAGAAAGTGAAAGAGTTCATGCTAGATCTAATGGAAACAAAGTGAGACATTTATGCGTTTAATATGGGCAATTCTGTCGATAAAGGAAAACGTGACCGAACCACATCAAACTCTCATCAACATGAAACGATATGTAATTCTTGAAAGCCCTCTTAGGTCCCGCATCCCTTATTGCTGTTGTCTATGTAGGGCAATATCATTTACACAAAATGGCGCAGCTACTTCAGTTGAAGGATAACATGAAAGAACGATCCCGCTGGGGTTCTGTTGAGCCTTCATTTAGTACTATTCACTTTATAAACGAGCGTATTTCAATAAGGTGATGTGCTATCTGTA
The DNA here is from genome assembly GCF_000715545.1 of Opisthorchis viverrini. Lineage (NCBI taxonomy): Eukaryota > Metazoa > Platyhelminthes > Trematoda > Opisthorchiida > Opisthorchiidae > Opisthorchis > Opisthorchis viverrini. The sequence continues at coordinate 188,486 of NW_008751789.1, forward strand.
GGAAGAGTTAATAATACTGAAAACATGGAAGTAGTAGAAAACATGCACAAGACCTTTACTACAAAACGGAGAAGTGTGATTAGGCTGCACGATGAAAAAGTCACTAGTAGCCTATGTTTGGGTGACCGATCCAACTATGTTAGACTGCCTCAGTACATGCCATCTGGCGCGACATTATGGAACCAGGAGTGTGTAGCCCCCAAAGTCCAAGTGAGGCGGTCAGGGAGGAATGTAATGAGACGAAGGATAAACGGGATATGTTGAATCATCTGATTACTTGAATCAACATTCAAACGCAAACTGGTGAATTACTTGAGTTATTTTTTTCAACGGAAACATGGAAATCTGATCACAAACTGTTGTTACAAGACTGAATGTAGAAAGATCTGCATCAACCTCGGATGAATCAAGTTTACGCGTCGCAAACAAGTGCGCTGTGCAAAAGGTAAAAGCAAACACTGATTGGAAAAATCAATACATGGCTTGAGTTCATTGATTTCTGCACTTGCATGTGCACGACAATCCATGGTGTTCAAACAGTCATGAGGGTAGACCACTTGCTGCTCATAGACCACAGGCTAGATTCAAGGTGATACTAAGCTGCTAGCTGGGGTCTTCAAAACTATACATATCTGCTAATTTATGGCTGACCTAGGAATACTTGGTTCATGAAGGTCATAGTGATATGATATGGATTGTCGACGAGACCACTGCGTATGATATCATCTGGAAGATGAAAACGTATGTAGAGTCTGCTTTTAAAGCACAAATTTCGTAATTTTAATCGTTTAGTATTTAAACTTTGTGGTGGGAGGCATGAAGCGGAGAAATATTCACTGCTAGTACTTTGACTCTGCCAGAAGAAACGCGAAAAGTGCTCAGGATAAAATTATATGACCCGGGATTATCAGCTAGTCATCAGGAAAGTGCCTATTCCCGGGAGCTATTATTGCTATACTGGTAGGATTCAAACGAAGTAAACTGAGTAGAAATTTTTCTCAAATCGTCTGGTCCGCCATTGCGTTAATTTCAGCTCCCATATGACCCGCAGTTAAGGCATAAACCAGGTCACTATCAGACGGTAAGCTGCGGATACAAGTGCATGTCTACTATGACGCTGAAAGTACATATGCTGTCAAGCTGAACGTTTATGAGTTAATTCAAAGTATAACTTGACCATGTGCTTTTTGTGAATGCTCAAAATCGTGTCTGCAAACGCCAAGCTGTACTTTCAAATAGCGGTCGTTGCGGTGCCGAGCCAGCTATCGAGCCAAGCTCCCTAACCACATTTTTCCGTGTGAGGCCGTGCTTTATGAGACAGCGAGCCAAATTCCAATGCAGTAAGGTGAGCCAAGGCCGTCTTCCAGAGTGTTAGTCCTATTCATCAACCCTCTAGGAAACGAGATGAAGTAAAAACATGTGTAAAAATCCAGGTTAATAATGTAACTGGACTGGGATGAAGTTGGCCGCAAGACACGCAGTCAGTCGCCGTTACGCAGGGCAATTTTCAGTCAAATACAGTGAAGATAAGTTCGTGCGACCAACCAGTGTGGCAGACACAACAATTTCAAACTTTTGCGACTAGACATGCATGAACCACACTAAGCGAAATCCAAAAGTTTTTCATAGTCCCAAACGAACTGTCTTTCACGAGTAATCGCGAAAGACTAGATGGCAACGAAAGGAACGCCAACGTTCAGGACGCTATTTGGTTACAGAATCCCAGGCCATTCAAAGTGACTCAAAAGTTGAATCAGCCAAGGCCCATACATGTGTGAGTGCAGTTCATACTGTGATTCATTGGATACAGAAGTACAATTGTGACGTAGGATAGTATTAGTGGTCACGTTTTGCTGCATGCCAAGACAGACTGGTTTCTTACTAACCGTGAGGAAATCGCAGCTAGTCGCCGCTGAGAGAAACCGTACGGAGACCCTGGTCGGAGTAATCGGCTGGAGAATATGTTGGATACACCTTGGCGTATGAATTATCACTCAGCAAAAGCTGTATCAGCACGACCTGACATACGGTTAGTCAATTAGCTACTTCATCTTGTTACGCCACTTGGTGACTGCAGCTGGCGATCAGCGGTTGAAGGTATGTCATACCTTGGAATTTTCGGGAAACTATTATGTGTATCGTGTGACTGTCTATGAATCCACTAACATCAAGAGGGAGTAATACACTACTAACAAGGTCGCTGAAAACTCTTCGACAGCCCGCGACCGGTTTCATCCTTCTTGGGGCTCCTCAGGTAGGCACAGTCCCCGAGTTTCCGTCTACCTTAGGTTCTACTTGAACGAAAGATTCAGTTGAGTTCCAGGTGAGACTTCCGTCAAAACCAAGTTGATATGCAAATGAGTGTATTTGTCGGTAAAAAGAGCCCATTATTCTACAAGCATACGCTAACAGATTCGACGGAAATTATTCAATACTGATCAATTAAATGTGTAACAATCTTTGGCTTTTAGGTCATATGAATTCGATACAACAAGGAACTTCACACTAACATCCTAGTGCGACAGCGGTTTCAGGTGTTTTATACATCGAGCATATGCGGGTTTTTGTGGTTGACCAATACTTGGAAAAAAACGGAGGATCATTGTACTGTTAAGGACATCGATTTCATTGAACGAATAATCAGACCGATCCCTACGGTACCTCTATCTTAATTAAGTGTGCCTCGCGTTGTACAAGGCTTGGTCATTTGCAATTATCTTGGAGCACCGGAAGAGCTGAAGATCCGTGGGTAATAAGGCAACTGCGCATACAAAAGACAATGCATCATCAACCTAAGATCACGCAGACAGGACACAACTGGCATTACGATGATTGTGTTTGCATCTTCTGAATCAGCTTACGATGCAAACTTATGTACAGAAAACTGATCAGTTGACGATTCTGTACAGAAATTACCCCGGGGACAAGATTTGCTGAGGACAGGCTCCCACACAACTTTTTGTAAGGGCTTCCATTTGGTTGAAGGGAGTTCCTATCGCCCATTGTCCAGTTTATTGTTCCATAAAAAGCAGTTTGAACCACTCTATCGAAGAAAGACCCAAAGTGTCACCACCCACTATAGAATGCAGAAAACCCAAGCGTACAATAGGCCACATGGCAATTCTTAACCCGATTAATCTAACCAAATGACTGTCCAAGGTTCAAAGCCCACAGCTTTATTACTCCATGCTTACTAAGCATACTCTGATATACGCAACAGCAGACGAGTTCCTTCCCTCCGAAGGGAATATCTGTGAACCCTCATTGCAAGAATTAATCATCATTCGAAAATTGCTCACGAGATTACTTGTGCGTTGACAACCGATGTTAACCAAACTAGCTAAGTTTTAGTCAAACCAAGCAAGCACTGGTTGTAGTTCTGGCAGATTTCGGTGACCCTTGCCTACACGGTCTGTTAAGAGCCGTAAAATTCGTGCAGCACCAGTCCAAGTAGTGCTACGACACAGATCATTTGAGAATCACACAATTAAGCAACCTTATTCCACAAATAGCCTCACGATGCACCCACGCACACGAAATAACACACGGCTGATCGATCGCAAAGAGTGATAGCGACGAGCATCAGCCTTTAACTGAGGCCAAGTGACAGATAAAATCACAGGTGAATAATCTACTGCACTGTGATTCATCGCATAACGGCAACATCAAAATAAAGAACAAAATCCGCAACACACTCGTGGGTTTCTTCAGCGTCCAAAGATGATGAACACAGAATTTCGTTTTATAAATGACAGGAGCATTCTACAAGACTAAAGATGCTTCAGTACGATTGTTAATGGAAATGATTTCAAACATTTGAGCTGCAAGATGTTCCCATACCTAAATACTGTGGTCTTTTTGAGACAAACCACCTCGACCTTGTCGTCACTTATATCTGCTTGATAACCGTCAACTATGTGATTAGCCGCGAAGTTTCCAAAAAAACAGTGGTGGCCTGGTTACTCAGAGAATGTTCTCATGACACAAAATTTTGATCGCCATGATCATCAGACTACAAATTTGCCAATGATTACTGCAACCAAAGACATTAAAAACTGCTAATTCGTGTTCCACAATTTGTCAACTAATCAGTGTTCACCAAAGTCTTAACGAATTTGGAATTCCTCTTGCTTCATCGCTTACTGGACTTGCTTTTTCTAAAATGTTCTCACCTCCAGATAATTGATTATAATACATCGGTGGTCTATCATCTCACAGCGCTTGAATCCTGGACATAGCTGATAAGCTATCCCGGAATATCAGTGAACTGAACTGGAACTGAATTGGTCGAGGATTTGTCTCTGTAGCTCATGAGGATGCCCACAAGGAGAACAGTGACCAAAGGCAGTGAAACTGAGCAACAAAGTACAACAGCCCAGGATAAATTAACTGTTTAGAGCTCTTGTTGATTAATATCGTCTTCGGTGTTATGCATAGTGGCTCTTCTTCAATGTTAGTTAGGTCGTTTGCTCACAAACTTTCCAGCTCATTGTAACCTTTGTCTTCTGTATACGACGCCACCTTCCATATATGTACAACGCTGATTGTGATGTAAGCTTCTATGTTTTTGCATTCCCCACAATTAATCCTTACGGATAGAAGCCATTCTCCTGAGAACACAACCATGTTTTCTAAAGTGCATGAAATATTTCGTGATGCAACCAAGAGATGCCCAGTATCTCCCTTTCCAGACTGGCCCGTCTCCACCTGACGGCGTTTAGAAGGTTGAAAATTGCAACCAGCATGTGAATATCAACGTACCAAACATTCAGAAAAAGCTTGAGGCTCCACAAGTGGAAGGGTGGAGCTCGTTTCGACATAATGTTTTCTGATTGTGCCACAAACATTTTCGATACGAAAGCGCTACACCACAGATCGAGGAGACATCTTCGGTACGCTGAGTGACACTAGTAGACAGTAAGCAACGGATTGACCTTAAAAATCTAGTCGGACATATTGCGATAATAGGCGCCCATTCTAAAAGCACAAAAAAGTGTAATAAACAGAGTAACACTGGCTACGATGGTATGGACGTGTACGTAAGCAATACACGGACCTCGAAAACACCGGTTTTTCACATACATTCAACCACTACTACTCACATATCCAGTGCGGTAAGCAAATATGGATTTGGATATCGTCCTGAATAATGCAATGGTGGCTGTGTGAATGGTATGACATGGAAAACTTAAACGGCATTTTGACAGACAAATAGACTTTTACCGTTGCCTTAGAAATTCTCGGATTGACCTTAAAAATCTAGTCGGACATATTGCGATAATAGGCGCCCATTCTAAAAGCACAAAAAAGTGTAATAAACAGAGTAACACTGGCTACGATGGTATGGACGTGTACGTAAGCAATACACGGACCTCGAAAACACCGGTTTTTCACATACATTCAACCACTACTACTCACATATCCAGTGCGGTAAGCAAATATGGATTTGGATATCGTCCTGAATAATGCAATGGTGGCTGTGTGAATGGTATGACATGGAAAACTTAAACGGCATTTTGACAGACAAATAGACTTTTACCGTTGCCTTTCTTTAGAAATTCTCTTAATCGCCTCTCTGTAGTCGTGTTTTTGAGACACGTGAAGCTAGACAGAAGAGGTCGCCAGTTCATGATGACGAAGGTGACATAGGCTGAGGACCCCTATAAGAGTTTATTAGTTTGTGCCAGAATGTCATGAAGAAATGGAACAGTCCCACCACCTCTCACTAGAGTTGTACAAAACTCCAGCGTGAACTCCAAATTAGTAACCAGTGCAGAAATGATAGCCGTTCAACGGTAACATCCCTCCGGTGCCAGGCTATCATGCTATTCAAGCCTTCCAGCAACCTTGTAGGGTGCGCGCGCGCGTCAAGCGTCATCCAGTTATTGATATGTACTATTTCTACTACTAGTTTCTGATAGATAGATCTATATCTAGTAATGGACGGTAAACACCGACTACTATCATCCCTTAATTGTACTAACGAATCAAGGTAGCCTAAAATTAAGCCTTCCATAACTACCTAATAAAACGTTTCAAACAATAACGTGATAAACATTTTGTTGCAACTGGCTAAGTGCCAAGTGAAAGGTTACGGGAAAGACGTCAGGTTTCAGAGGCAATCCTCCAAAGAATCAATCAAATAGAAAAGCCATCAGTCTGGAAATAGCTCAGAGGAAAAATTTTACAGGATGAGTGAACCTTCTATCTAAGAAGTCCTCACCCGAGTAACCAGTCAGTACATGACTAAGTGATGCGGTTTCCCCAACTGAACGATAGGTGGAACTGTGTCCTTTCCAAATGAGAGGTAATCACACTGCTCAGCAGCCGCATGTAGCTCAGTGGTTAAGTGGTCAAACTACTATCCCGGAGGTCGCAAGCTCAAAAATCCCTAAACTTTTGTGACAAGCACACTGTTGACAGTTTCCAACAAAGATGTAACACCTGTACAGTGCTTCTGGGCCTTTTGGCATCGACTGGCTTCCATTACAGAATGGAATCTCAATTAAAAATCTAAATAAGTCGATTCGGCTACTTTAATCCGGCTGTAACGCCCTTCCAGTGCCTAGCTGCCATGCTACCCAAAGGAAGCACGAGGGCTGGGATACTGCCAGGTCTCCCAAACCTAGGCGGGGGAAGTCGCGAGGCAGATGTCGAGCTCGAATTACGGACCTTCCGGTCAATAAATTCGCGCTCTAACCACTGAGCTATCTCGCTCCCTGAGGCAATTGCAAAACACCCGGAAAAATCGGATATTATGTGCGTTGCTCACAAGAGGCAAGAGAAAATACGGGACCAGAAATCAAATTATGCGGTTGTGTTGCTCACCAAAACAGCCTCATATCATAACCATAAGAAATATAGTGTTCAACTGATCACACGGACAAATCAAGAACATAATGGCCTGTGCACGGTTCCACGCAGCTACGAAAATGAATGCAAAAAGTAACCCCATTTACCTCAATTTTGTTTGGTCTAGCCAACCTGATAATGGCTTATGCCTCTGATAACATCCCTGCTCTCTAAACAAAACGAGGTAGGGTTATCAAGTTCAAACTCCTTCATTTGACCGCCAGAGAAACACAGAATGGACATACTTCTTGCACAAATACCAACGACATCAGCCGACTAAGCGAAAATCGGGGGCTAACCAACAAACAAAGCAGAATATCAAATGACGGTGGCCTTTTAATGCCACGTTTACAATGTGGCGACAGCAGAAGCGAATTAACTTATGGAGTATCAAATTTAGTGCGGTCAGGATAGCCTGCGCATGAAAGTAACTGGTCAGTAAGATCAACAGTGAAGATAGAGTTGACCCCATTTTATCAGAACTCGAAGCAGCGATCAACGCCACATAATGCATGAGAACATTTGCACTTAACTGGTCTTTGTGGACAAAGTCCACGCGGAACAACTATAGCAAATTCACCAAATATCAGAAATTGTCATGTTACAAAATACAAAGTCCTTGACAGATATGTAAGTTTTCGGACGTGTTTATTTTAAAAATACCCGTCGTCAGCACTTTCACACCAAGCTTATGGATAGTATCGTATCCGGAAAAAGTCAATTCCAATTTACAGAAAATTCATGGTATTTAAGACCGTATTCTCAAATTGAAATTTTATTTAGAGCAGCATTCGCAATTATCAGGAAGATCTCCACGAATGTATGTGTTCACAGTAATGCATCAGACACATCTTAGATTTCATCGTTGACAAAAGATCCACCAAACTGTCTGCATTTGACTGTGTAGGTTTGTATCCCAATAGTTGAGCCTTTTTTGTTGAACAAAACTTCACACGTAAATAGAAGGCGTAAATCCTCACATCAAAAAATTAATTATCGACTATCCACCAAAAGGTCAAATGACTGAAATATTCGGCGTAATATGGATTTCAAGGAAACAATATTTTGGTTGTTAGTTAGGATTCGCATTTTGAAAAAAAACAACCACCTACGACGACTGAGAGTTACGCTCTTATGAAAATGGATCTTGCTCTTACTAACTGTGGTCGACACGGACCATACAGTGTATTCATGACTGCTTTGCATTTGCAGGGGGCTTACATGAACAGAATGTGTAAAAAAACCCGGAGTGAAAAATGCAAGCAAGGCGTTTTGTACCCCAGAAGCTTCTTCAACTACACTGACTAACAACTAGCTGACCGGGGAAAATATGACACTTTGAGCATGATCAATTACCGTTGTGGTGCATACGCTAAAAACGTGTGAAAATTTGGCGTTCCTAGCACAATCTCAGAGAAACCTAGTTCTAACTAGAACCGAATATTCTTTGAATGATGAATTAACAGTATATCTAGATGATTTACTAAAGAAAGAATATGTATTCGACAACAGTTTCAAACGGCGGGGCACATTACAAATGATGTCGCAGTAGAAACGAACAGCCCCGGAGTTGCTTCTACAGTTACCGGGATTTTACAGCTATTCATGACGAAGTGATTTGAATGTTTAACCACTTAAAGTACCTCTAAAACTAATTCGTTGAGGCTGCTGCACTGGAGGACAATAAAATGAATTAAGACTTGAACTTTACAGGTCTTGAACTTTTGGGTCCACAGGTGGTCTGGAGTGGAAAAAATGGCAACTACCACAACAGAGACCAAAATTTTGTAAGGCAAAAGAATCATTTTTATCACTACTATATTCATCGCCTATATTCGTCACCTTATTGGTGTCGAAAACAAGTGAGCTTTAAAAGCGACTCAGCATTACCCAGGAATTCCTACGAAAGACATAATCTGACACGACCAAAAATATAAGCCCGTATAAAGGTTATACATGAGTTGCGCTAGTAAATGCGCCGGTTTTCAACGCTACAAGTTTAGTCTCATAGTATTCTAACGTGAAAGGTAGATTGGGGTGGGAACAATCCTGTAAACGTTTCACGTTTATAAAACGCCACGTAAAAAGCCTTTCAAAATTCACACGCTTCATCAATTAGTTGCCTCAAGCAATGCAGTTGTTTACTTGTTTCTTCTTAACGTGTGTACATTTCAGTCAGTGGAGCATATAATATTTTGTAGAATAAGCTCATTTTAACGCGCAAACGATATGTATATATATATGTAACTTTTGAGCCAACCTGAAACAGCAATTTTAACCAAATTCAGTAGTATACCTATATACAATGAAAGTCCTTGACGGGCACATAATGACCACTAAAGGTGATCATCATGGATGACTGATGATATCATCCTCATCATCATTGTCATCTGTAATAACCGCGTACTTGTCGTACAGTGGTTGTAGCTGCCGCAGTTTCGTTCATCGATGATTGGGGGGTAGGTAGCTGCGCATTGCAGGCGCGAGCTGATAAATTGGTTCATAAATCCAGCACTGTCAGTGAGCTGTCAAGTGGGGGGGTTGGAAAAGGAGCTATATATTGAAAGCAATAGCTTGGATGCACGAACGCCATTTAGGGCGCGACTGGGCCATGTCTGGTAATGTATCTAGCCATTGATGTGGCCCGTCTCGGGGTCCCCATCCAGGAAGACGGCAGTGACCAGCGCAGCTGAGTTCGTTGGTAATGGCTTTCATACTTCACTGCCAAATTATTGTTTGACCGCCTCTGGCTCTCTTCCACCCTTCACGTGGTTGTGCAAAAAGAGCCCTTCGAAGAAGTCGGTCGACTGGAATACGCAGCACGTGGCCAAGCCAGCGCAACCTATGCAGTGTGATCAGTTCATTTATCGAGGAGTAAACTTGTACGCCCTAATTAATAATGCACAGAAATAGCCTGCGGTCAACACAAATCTAAATCAATCACTCGTTTTCCATTCATATCGAGTCCTAATTGCGTCGCAGATACGCTAAGCCCTCCCAACTGCACATACAAAACTCCGGTAATCCCAACCATATCTTCGCTTTTGACTCGCGGCAACAGGGCGTCATAAAACTTGTCTTTGATCGTGTCAGAGCTACAATCTCCGTGGCATATGCAGACATGACAAGCAACTGCCCGCTTGTGAGACACCAGACGAACCGTACAAAGGCGACTATCAGTGGGTATCCAGGCAAGAATCTTTCCGCCCGGTGACTTAGGACGATACCGACCCCTGCACATCCTTCCGCAACAAACTCTGGATCGCCAGAAGCGAGCAGTTGGAGTTGAAGGAGAGCTGTGGGGCGGTTAGCCCAACCATATTTTACAGCTTTTTCTCGAAAGATATCTGGCACATGTTGTAAGCGGAATACCGTTAATCTAAAGTCACAACATTCCTACCGAAAGAAGTTTCTTGATACGGTACATCAAAATTTGCAAATTGGAGTAGGTGGTGTGTTTAAAGAGATGTGATTTATGCTGAGGTGTGCACAAACTCGCCCGAAAGAGGCACCGAGAATGCTTAAAGTATACGGCGACGATATCATATGGAGACTTGTCGGATATCCGAAAAATATTTTTACACAACCTGATGGTTTGTTGCTGCATAAATACAAGCCTACATTTCATAGGACTAAAATAAAGCTCTACATAGAGTCGGATAATCACACTTGTTCTAAAGTAAACAATGGATCATAGAAACACACACCTTCAGATAGCCATTTCTTAACTTCTTTCGCCGTTTGCGCATTCTTTGGTTTTCCATGTTCAGGTACTTTTGATGTATGTAACCTAGCAGCTCAGTGGTGTGTTTAAGCCCTAGCTGGATTAGATGCTCACTAATAAAAGACGTTTCTGTGCCCTGGATAACCCGTTCCTGTTCAGATTCGAGTCTGGAATCTATTCCAATTTTCATCAGGCAGGTACTAGGAATTCCAAAAGCCCAACCGTCGCACAATGATGTGGAGGAAATGAGGAGGAGAAATGAACAATTGTGCGTTACCGGTACACGTTTTGGTTTTCAATTATCTCTTCGTGGATTTATTAGTTTTACCCGGTCAAATTAAGTGGTAGTATATGGCTGTGTTGAACATTTCTTAAACCTCTGTTGCCGAACCTCCCGACTTAAGATAGGTATCTTGGCGGGAACTTCCGTTCTCACTTATCCGGATGCCGCACAACTTCAGTTTAACCGTGAAAATTGAGTTGCTTTGCTCCATACTGAGAGGTCGTTTGCGTAGATGATGCAGAGTGTGATACCCAATAACGCCAAATCGCGCTCCAGTCAAATATTCTTTTGCTATGAGTTTCTCCGCTATTAGTGAAGCATTGGTGTTGAGCACTGATGTCATGCTGTCGTTGATGATGATGATGATGAGTCCGTACGAGTTAGTGATACATTAAACAGAATGTCCTTCGGTTAAACGTAGCCGCATAGTTTTTCCGCCAATCAAGGTTCTTTATTTTTTTCAATAGACCACTCCTATCGCATCATACATTTAGACCGTGTACTATGCAAAAGTTCTGCACAGATTCCGCGCAGGATCTGCACCCAGGCGCGGGCGCGTGATGAGTACCTCAACATTAAGCTTGAGGTGCACAATTGTGTTTTTTAGGCTGCCGTAATAGCTACGCCAAAAATGTCTCACAGCTGAGGGAATATTACTTTATTGATAATATACGCTGTGGTAGGAAACATCGTGTTTTGGAATCTAACCCAATGGTCTACAAATCAGCGTCAACCTACAGCGATATATACGTGTTTATGATATATCGATGATAATCAGGGGCTCTAAACTGCTGCCTATCATCATAGTTTTACCGGCCAAACTCATACATGGTCCAGGAAATTAAACAAATAATTTTTTTGTGGTGACCGCAAGTTAAGGTACCTCAACACGACGTCGTGACTGATCCTGTTTTTAGAAGATTGAATTCGTCAAAATATATGACATGTTTTCAACAAACGTAAAAGCGATACGCACTCGAGAGCATTATCCGGCTTCTCTGGTTCTTCATATAAACCTACTAGTACTGTAGAATTTTCGCGTGACATAACTTTACCACCTTACCCTTGGTTAATGCATCCAACACTCCAGCCTTCTCCAAGTATTTCCGAAATTCCTCTCGTTTTGAATCACCTGCCTAGAAACAAAATAAAAACATATGTTGTGACCAACCTTGTAGCCGGACATAACGGCGTTTTCAAAAACTCGTAGCGTTGCTACGGTATTAATACATCTAGTTTGACATACTTAAACAAAAGACTAACAAGGTTCAACAGGTTTATATATCAAACTGAGGCGGAAGGTTTTCAGGCCCGGATTGGTTAGCAACACCTCTGCTCAGATCCAGGTAGACGGTGTAAATTGGAATGGTCGAACATCACTCGCTGATTTGTCCGAGGCTTAGGATAAAGTACGTAGCTGCAAAACCGACAAAATACCTCAGTCAGGGTTTATCTCCAAAGCTTTAGTATGCGAAAGAAAACAGCAGAATTAAAATATAGAATTCGTTTACATATATGTTCACACTAAATATTTCCAGAACCTGCCTTTCGTTGAATATTGTTTCAATTTACTCACATTTTAATTTTTGCGCATTTCAGTTGTTTGTTTGTCTACAATGAGTGTAATATATTGGGTACCTCTTAATTTGAGTGACTGCTCTGCACAAGCTTGCTTGCTGGGCTTCGGCTCATGAACTTTCTGCTTTCCCTCCATAAACTTTTCGTGAAAATCTACCTTAGGAGAACCAGTTCCCTGGTGCTTCACCAGCATGCATGCCACATAATTGGCGACCACGCCATTAAGGTTACCAGACATTTGTGGTTCTACCGAGAATTACATGGCTCTACGCATGTGCATACAGGCGACACAGTCAACACGGTACCCAATCACACACGGCGGGCACAATCCCAGACAGCAAAATCTGAACCGACTCGCCACCCACCCGCACCGCACCACTGGCACCGGCGGGTTCAGATAAGTCATTGTACGCTTGGGACGGTGTTCTTCAAAAAACGGGGTCAGTGTAGTGCACGGTGCCACCAGTTTGATTGATGTAAAACCTTGCTTACTGGGCTCATGCGATTTTTTTCTTCCGCAGAAAATATCGAAAACACCTGTTTTTGGGGAATCACTGTCTTTGAGTGCTTGCACAGCTTGTATAACGCATTAAGCAACCCAAAGTTGTTGAATAAAACTTTTTACGTGAGAATGTAGCGTTTGCTGTATGTACTCTCACTCCAAAACACCACAATAACCCGCCTTCGTTTTGTGTTTGTATTACTTAATCTCATCTTTCTTCGTAACATTTGGCGTACATTTCTGTTTTAAGTTTTCGGCACTATGGTTACATCCGGCTCCCAGAAACACCCAAAGTTTCTCTGAAACTGTGGCTCGAAGAAGGAAAACTTTAACATAATGCCTTACTATTTAGTAGTGATTATTCTGGCCCTTAAGATCATCCCGCGCGGCCGCAGTTTTATTAGAAGTTGTTTAAACGGACTCGGAGTGCGCTGCGCTCGCGGAATTCGTAATTCAACGGCTTTTGGCGGCTCGGAGCACTCTCTGTAAAACCGGTGGAAAATTTTGTGGAAAGCTCATTTCTTCGCTGTTTTCTTAAACAATGTAGTTGGAACCAATCTCACAAAATGATCAGGCCCATTATGTCTTGGCAAACATACGTTATATCTGGCTTAATGCAAGGTTTGATATTCATCGAGCCACCAATAGTGCCGTTCGATGAGTTGTTGGGTTTGTGGACAGAGCGAGCAGGAGGCACAATAAGGTGGTCACTGCCTTTAAGACCTTGTACAAACAAAATGGTCTTGTAGCTAACACAATAATCTGGGAGGTATTAGAGATATAGTGAACTACGGGCAAGCCATCAGACAGGATATGGTAGTCGAGGTACCGTCATCATGACGTCATGCTTGTGTCTGTGGACATCCTCGTACATGAACATCTTGGATGAGCCTGCAGCGGACAAGGACCTAAGTATGCGTGTTCAATAAAATATATAATCAAAATATCAGATTAGAAACAACAAATGGCAATAAGAAGTGGACAAGTGGATGGAACAGATTCACTAAATTGGGGTCCAATAATCCCACTACACGAACTGTTGTGCAGTAATCGTATTTGGCGGCGAAGAATATATCCAGAGTGAGAAGGATATTCTCCACTGATAGTTCGAGTGTTAGAAGTAAATTCCACGGTAGGAATTTATCACAGCTGAAAACTGTCACAAGGAGTTATTGTGGCGTTCAACAGTTCATACACAAACAAAATAATCCAATTCCTACGACTTCAGCAAACAGAAATCAGTCCAATCGGATGCAATTTCATTGACTCAGCAAAAAGCAGGGAACTCGCGCCAAGAAATTGTGTATTTCCACCATTTTCGATTTTAATGTAATTATTGGTACAATAAAACAAAATGTCATGATACGTGTACAGTGTTTACAAATTGCAATTCAAGTTTATATGAAGAGAGTAGAAAATGGGGAAAATGTAACATTGATTTGCAAAACACAACAAGCCGTTGTGGTTCTCACTGTAGTCAGGATATTTTTGGGTCTTTTGAGGGTTCTCAGTGGTTCATTGCTTCCTTTCAAACGAGGTAACAAGACAGCCGTTTCTACACAGGGGACTCGAAATAGAAAAAGCTGTCCAGAATTCTGCTGGGAAGCACTTTGATATGAGGTAAAATGCCACCCGATATAACAGACTTATAGTTGTCACAATTCCTGTCGGCTTCAATGATACGATACTGCCCGGTTTCGAAAGCGATTATCGATATTCAAGTATGCGGGCGATGCGAACTGGAGTTGGCATGTGCGATAATGATGGACGTGCATTTGCTGGAGTGTGCGTAACTAAGGTAGCTCAGATCCTGCAGGGACGTGAGATCAGAGATATCTGGTATTGCTTCGTGCTTTTACGCTGAGCTGACCTCAGAATGGAGCTGTTGTAGTCTAAAGAAAGCGTGAAGCTTTTCAAAAGCAGTTGCGTCTAAGGCGTAATATCATGTGTACTTGGTGAGTCTCTTTGGGTTCCACTCAAAAGTTGGGAATAAACATTATTATTATGTATGGATATGAGGGACCGCCGTCGTTAGATTGGCCTATTATGTATAGCTGGGACATTTTAGTCAGCTAGGAGCATGTGCACAACCCCGGCATGACGTTCAGTAAAATTATGAATATAGTGAACCGTCGTTGGCCATTGGACTGGGATATTGCGGATACTTGAGGCCTCCTGCTCAGCGATGCTCATAGACACAGGCCTGGCAATTTCGATGAGTAGCCAAGGTAGGCGACGCTGATTACATTTACGAGTATGACGGGCTGTCGTTGGTCGTTAGATTAGGATATCACGAATAGTTGTGTCCTCATTTTTATCAGCCTGCATAGATACTGGCCTGGTGTTTACTACAGGTAGCAGACATAAGCGGGAGCGCGCACAGTCATGAGTATGGATTCTGCAGTTTGATTAGGACACTGCACATAATTGAGGCCCAACAATCAGCGTCACATACAGGCACTGGACTAGCATATTATAAAGTAGCCAAGGTTTACAATATCGCGTACATTTGTGCGTATGAGGCCGGATTAGGTTACCGGTTAATCAACGCCGCACATGGACAAAGACACAGCAGGTACAATAGGTAGCCAAGTAAGGCGACATCGAGTACAGCAGTGAGTATGACAAGCCGTCGGATTAGGCTCCCACGTATGGTTGATGCCTTGTTTTTAACTGCTCGCATGGATACTGGTGTAATGTATGCTATAGGTCGCGAAGATAAACGGCATCGCATATGGTTGTGGGTAGGAAGGGCCGTCGTTGGCCATTGGATTATGCTACTGTGTATAGGCGCGGTATCACAATCAGCGTTGCACATGGATTTGGGCGTAGCAAATACAACAAGTATTCGAGATGAGTGAATGCGAGTAGAGATGCGAGTACAAGGGGCCGTCGGTGGCCATCGGATTAGGCTGCCGCGTATAGGTGAGGTCCCATAATCAGCATCACAAATAGACACCGACCCAGCATTTACGATAGGTGGTCGATGTGAGTGACAACGGCTACCGTCATCATGGCGACCGCTTTATGGCCGTCACCACCTATAAAGCGTCATATTCATAATAGGAATGATATATGCAGTCATCTCGTGACGCTGTATTGTCTACAGGCTAGCTATGAATATTTGAGAAGAGATATCATTCACAAGTGACCCTTGCATCGCCAGTGAACAGTTCATGATGTTGTCTAACATTATTGTGCTTAATGGAAAATGTGTTGTGAAAAGGTTTGCCGAACAAAATCATCGCATTTGTAAAATCTGAGGAGTGTAGGGCAAACAAACGTCAATGACCGATCTTCCAGGGTGGAGTTTGCATTAAAGATTCTTTGGATGTTTCTTATTCTTAATGAGCATCAAAGAGCACAAAAATATGCTAAATTGAGACTTTGTCTTACATCACGTGAACCGGAGATAAATGCGAACCATTGGTGGTCCGTGACCTTGAAATTTAGCTCACTTGAACAAAACGCTATGAGCGAAACATCAACAAAAGGTGCAAATGGAATGGAGTAACTCCCCGTTGTAGTAACAACCCCGAAACCCCTACAGTTTTGGCGAAAATAATTTGGGTGTGCAAAGAGCCATTGGCGCCTCGGCAAATGTTTTCAGTCTTTGTTCATACTGTCCGGCCGGATCATCTCAATATGCTGCCTCACCAAATCAGTTACCCTAGTTCCTTATTTCCCGCAAATTGCAGTTTTCCTATCTCATGTCAGGCAGGATACCTTGGGTCTTCATTCCATGTTTGTGTTGTTGCCCGCCATCTTCAAGTTGCAACTGTTTCATTTTGGTCAAGCTTGATATAACCCCATTAAATTGGAAACCCCATTAAATGTGCTTCTCTTCCCTCGATGCTTACTGCATTTAAATCATGTCAGTTTATATATCACCGCATCCACCTCTAATAGTGCTTACTGCTTATGTGACCTTGCCGTTTTCGCGCGATCTTGAGTACCCACAAATCCCATTAGTGATGCTCGCATTCTGTCTGTACGATTACGATCATACCTGATAGTATTCCACACACCAGTCGGGTATAAACATCGCTAATAATGGCTTAGGTGCTGTCAGTAATCAGAATGTCAATGTTGTCGATGAATGCAATAAAACTGGCGCAGTTAGTCCACGGATCTGAACAAGAAGAGGGTGAGGATTTTCTAAACCCACTAGAAATGGAATATATCCTACGGCTTACAACAGCAAATATTGGGTTGACGACCAATTATTATTTTTGTTAATACGACCGCAGACCTCAGAAAGCTACCTTAGTGGGTTATATGTGTGAAATCCGAGATTTAACTATTTTGTGTGGAGCATAGACCCTGAAGCTAGTCTGAACGAAGCTAATTCTAAGTTCATTCTATGCCCAACATGTAAGCTCCAGCTTGTGCGGGAGTAGAAAGAGTTGGGTTGCGTTGTTAGGATCTGAACTGCTACAGAAAAATGAGCCCAAATGTGGAAGCAGGTGCAAGGATTGCTTTGTGTGTCTTGTGATCAGAGTTGGTGAAGATATCAATAGAGTTTTTACTGGGCACTCAGGCAACTTGAGTGTCAAGCTACCTACGGTAAAGCTTATTTTGTCGTCTCCCTAGGGATCGTTTGAGGAGGAAAGTAGTATGGAACTTGGACGGCTATGACTTAACTGAAGTGTACGTATAGCCGAAAAAAGTCCAGGAGAAAGCATAACTAATTAACTGAAAGGTCGGTTTTGACAGGGGTGTGCAAAACAGAATTGGACGGCTATGACTTAACTGAAGTGTACGTATAGCCGAAAAAAGTCCAGGAGAAAGCATAACTAATTAACAAAAAGGTCGGTTTCGACGTGTGTGTGTGTTACAAAACAGAAAGCACCTAATACATGTAAGGAAAATCCAGTGTCACCAACGAGGAGAATCCCGGAGATTTCGAAAAGATTCCAGGCTTCCAGCAGTCTGGGGTAAACGGCAGTCAATAATGTGGGAAAAGCGACCATCACTCTGTACTTTGTGTCGCTCGAGAGGTGTATCACTAATTCTAAGGGCAGTGAGTGGAGGAGACCGGGTCAGATTACGGGTGGTAAAAGTTGCAGTTTTTGGAAGCAAGGAGCAAAACGCTAGTGAAATAGACAGCCGAGTCCCTCAAATGCCTTGTCAGCAAACTAATTAAATAGCTCTAGTGGTTGCTGCGCTGACAGTCGAGAGGCATGGGGCAGGGCAGGGTAATTGGTAGTCAATGTAAAGTGGCCATGACTTTTGGAGTTTTCTCACACAATCAGATGGGCAGTGGAGTTGAGTCTGGAAGAACCGGTGGCCAATGATTAGGAAAAGCAGAAGTTTAGGGAAGATGTGAACCTGACTATTACACGACGCCTGTGGCTGTCTGTTGTATGTGCAGATCACTCTCGTAATAGTGGTAGGTGCACTGGCTTCTTGGACATTG
>NW_008751789.1:208236-216327 GCF_000715545.1 Opisthorchis viverrini
AAGTGACGGGTGAGCGTCAATATGTCGTGCTATATGTTCGGGGTTCCCTGGGGTGACCGTACTGGATTTTCGGGAACTTGTGGTTAGGG
This sequence comes from Opisthorchis viverrini, assembly GCF_000715545.1. Lineage (NCBI taxonomy): Eukaryota > Metazoa > Platyhelminthes > Trematoda > Opisthorchiida > Opisthorchiidae > Opisthorchis > Opisthorchis viverrini. The sequence continues at coordinate 208,326 of NW_008751789.1, forward strand.
TGACTAAAGTAGGGGGGTCTAAGTGAGATTCGTCATCGATGAATGCAATTTTGAATGTGGATACTGACGGAGTCCGGTTTTCCGTTTCAATCAATCACAAAATACTTGTCTTTGCGAGAAATGACAACGAAAAGGCCTAAAGATGTTGTGATGGCAGTTTTAAGGATGTCAGGGCTACGGGCACAAAATACTTGTCTTTGCGAGAAATGACAACGAAAAGGCCTAAAGATGTTGTGATGGCAGTTTTAAGGATGTCACCCGGGGCTACGGGTTTGTGGTAGTATGCACGCACGAGATCGAGTTTGGAGAAAATGTTTGTGTGGCATAAGGTACTGGAGAAATCACGGATATGTTGGATGGGGTACCTGTCTGGGATAGTGGCGTTATTGAGAGAACGGTAATCTCCAAAAGGTCTCCAATCACCTTTGGATTTCTTGGGTACCATATGTAGGAGTGACGATCAATGACTCAATGAAGCGCGAATGCTGAGTTCAAGCCTGTTTTCGAACTCGTGTTTTACGACTTGTAGATTATCCGGATGAAGTCAGCGGGGATTGGTATGGACAGGTAAACCTCTCGTCTGGATGTGGTGAACGACGGAATGAGTGACCGGTTGAGTGTACTGACATGGATGAGTAAGGGTTGGAAAATCCTTAAGTATGTCAGCAAAATGTGAATCCGGTAAGATAACCCGAATACCTGTGGATGAAGTTGGGGCACTAATTCCGTTGACTGAGAGGGAAGTTAGCATGTCCAAGAGGCGTTTGTGTCGAACACTGACAGACAAGTTGTAGTGGGCCAGGAAGTCTGCACCGATGATGGGTGTTTGGACGTCGGCCAAAAGAAAAATGCTCTTGAATGTACTTCTCAGTCTGAGGTCAGGGGTGAGGGAACTTTCGCCGTATGTAGCGATGCGGGTACCGTTAGCGGCTTGTAAGGAGAAAGAAGGAGAATCGGGAAGTGGATTCTTGTGTGGTAGCACACTAACTTCAGCTCCCGTATCTACGAAGAAACGTCGACCACTTGAACGAATGGTGATGTGGAATAGGGGACTAGTGCGAGGAGGGCTACAGGCAGTCGTCTCCGTTACTGACTGGCCGGGGTGTTTAAAGGGGTTTTGGAACGCGGCTTGAAGGAACAGGGCGGTTGGCATTTGCGTGCTTGAGGACCGAAAGTTTGATGATGCCAGCACCAAGAGGGATGGGCACGAGAGAACGATTGGGATCGTGAACGTGGTCGATGCTTGTTGATCTCTAGCCGTTGTAGGCGATCGGTCAAAGTATCAAACTTAGCTTGTAGTTGCGATATGGAAGCAAGAGTCGGGTCGGAATCTGTAGAAGCAGTGGGCGTAGGGCGGGAGGCGGAGTTTACGGGGTTACTGGGGTAGGTCTCGTGGATTTTATCGGCCGTTCGGGCTAGCTGCTTCAAGCCGTGGTCATCAATAAAAGCACTCATGGCGTGGGACATGGAGGGTGGGAGTTTGTCGAGCCATAGTTGGGCCAGGATTTCAACCGCTAGCTTACGGCCGCAGAGGAGACTGCGCATGTGGCGAAGCAGTTGCGCTGGTGATCTGTCCCCAAGTTCGACAGTGGTGAATAGATCCCGTAGCATCTTGTTTTCTGATTTCCCTGTCCTACTTATGACGGCCGCTCGAAGGGCGTCATACGGATTTTCCTGGGGAATATCTTCCAACAGATCTTCAACTTCTGTTGCTACATCACAAAGAGGATGCTGGACAACATAGGAAAACTGGGTGACTTGGGAATTGATGCGTCGGGTGGTAAAAATGGCATCCACCTGGTGAAATCATACCCTGGGACTGCGGGGATCATAGTCTGGTAAACATATGCTTATTGCATTCTCGACTAAATCAGCTGAATCAAAGTATGCCTCCACAAGGACCGGGCAAAATAAATAAAATTACGTCGACTTGAATTAAAACGTCTCCAAAAAAATATCTAGAAAGACTCGGGCTCACCAAATTTGCAGTGGTCTTGCTACCCAATAAGTTACTTTACCAGGAGTGTGTGGCAAAGGAATAAAAATAATAACGCTAGATTGGGTATACAATAATAAAGAGGTTAGATGGAAAAGACTCACTAATAATTATTCTCATTAAAATAGTTCGTCGTTGGCCAAGGTCAGCGAAGAAACAATAATCCAATTATGGTGGTCCAGGGATCTTCTTCTGAACAGTTCCCACATATAATAGAGTCCGAAGATGGTCTGAAATGTCTTGATACCAGAGTTAGCACATGAGACTTGCGAATGACCACTGCAAGCGCGCGCGAAACAGAAGAGTGAGTCGAAGCGCGTGGCCAAGTTTGTACTGCGTGAGTTTTGTGCAAGTGCGCGTTTTTGTAGTTCTTCGTATTCGAACAAAAGACGATTATGCAATTGACGAAATACGTGGTGTTATAACGAAAGCAAAACAAAGATGCGAAATACCACAATGTCAGGGAACGGTGCTTCGGCCTTATGCACTAGCACTCCAAAATACTTAACATCTAAGTTCCATCTAACAGCGATACAAGTGAGTCTACTCAGTTTCGGTGTAAGCCTTACTTTTGAGACGAAAATTCCAAATTGTCTCAAACACGAACTTCTCCATCTCTTCATCCCCACTTGAGTTTCTCGCAACCTTGACGTTAACTCAAAACCACCCAAGGATCTAGCTAGCAACGGTTAAAGCACAATTCAACCGGCTTCATTACTGAACAAGCCGTAACTCATGCCCCATGGTTCTAATTTGCTTGTTTCCCACAATTTACAATCACTAGTCACGTGGCAAGCATCTCCCTATGGTTTTGCCTTCCTCACTATTGTTATGTTTCGTGGCGCGTTTAGACTGTAATGGCCCGATCATGCCTCAATGGGCATGCTCCATACAACTGGGAAAACAAACCAATTATTATTATTATTAGTGCCAATAATGCAAATCCGTAGTGTTGCACCTTAACTGGGCGCAGTGCGACGCCGTGTTATTAGCATGTTTTTGAGGTAGGTGGATGGAATAAGTAGGAGTCCTTTCGTGTTTTACAGATTTGCTCTGGATTACTTGGTAGAAATTTACTGGAAGTCGGGCCCCATAGTGTCCCTTATTTCCATCGCAGATTTTCGGTAGGTTCGGTGCAGACACAGCCTTGTATTTTGCACCGAAAACTGAGTAAGGTCCATGGGAGAATGAGGCTAAGCTGAGGAGTTGTTTGACGTTATGTATGCGGAGTTCATGGTAAACATCAACCTATGAAGATTTGCGTTCAAGGCCACCCGTTCGGGTTCCGCGGTGGTAACGGCGACGTTTTGGTTTCAGAAAAGAAGCTTCACTTCTAACGATGGGAGAGAAAAATGGGTGCCTTTGCTTGCAGACGCTTCCGCAATGAAAGCCCTTACCACAAATTGAGGGGAAATACATGCCAAGTTATTCCACCACGACTTATGGACTGTTAATTCCCCATTCAAAAGCGCAAAACGTTACATGCACACAAGCCTAATAAGCCCAGAAAATATTTCTTTGAAATTTGTGTATTAGTGGACAGGGAAACATAAGTAAACGTTCTCATTAGCCTAGATCCAATGAAAAACAAACTGCAGGACATAAGTCGATGGTCCGATTCACTGAATAATGGGTGACTTATTCACTAAGCAGTATAACATCAACACGTCCAACTTCTCCTGGGCTCGTGCTTTAACTGGCACTCTAACGAAGTGGATTTGCCTAATCTTATCCTGCTGCTCTAACAATAAGAACATGGTGAATTGCAAAAAAGTTTCTGCTAATGTGTGTTTTGCAGCCTGTTTAATTTAAAGGCATTTTATGGACATGTCCTTCGAAAAATGCAGCCAAGATAACATTTATCACTAGTCAGAGGAACAAGTTTGTGGACTTAAATTTGTGTAGAATGTTCTAGGGATTACCGGTTCCTTAAATATATGTTTCCATCTTTGATAATTTATGATGGTTCGTCAAACGAATTTACACAATAAGCTTGAATTCCCGTGAACACTACACGGCGTACTTCGGTTTACCTCAGCACACCGCTTTTAGTATTAGTAGCAGAGTTAGGGAAATTTGACGTGATAATGATTGGTTATGGGAGCACCTGGGGTAGAAGAGGTCTGTACATACTACGCAGACATAGGTAGACAAAATTTGATAAGAGACAAACCTCCAACCTCCACCGAGTAAAATCAAGTGAAAACTATTCCAAGTGAGGCGTGAGTATATAATTGCGGGAGGAGTAGAGATTTTCATAATCTTGATGGGAATCCAACCCAATCGTCCAATAAGCAAGCGGTTGCGAGTTTGAACTATTGTCCAAGGGCGTCTACTTAGGGTCCTATTCAACACTTACTGCTGTTTTCCCGTCTGCTCCTGAGTCATTTTATGGAATTTTTGAATGGGGCACAAACCTAACTCGGCTTGCGTTAGTGAAACTGCAGTCTCATAACAAGAGTTTTCAAGTCTTGTAGTTTTAGAAAAGGCGATCAATTCTTTGAAAAGTCATGTCAAAGATGTAGGAGGTGCGCTTCTCCTAGGGGCTTATGGACGAAATCGGTCCCAGAGTCTTTCGCTGATAGTAGGTTGCTGATTGCACTCCACAGCGTTGAACAAGTTCCTTAAAGGAATGCTCCAAATTGCATGTGTCCAACAGTTTTATCAGCCGTCCCCTATTTAACACAGCTACCTACCCCACCTCCCCAAATCATCAGTGAACGAAACTGTGGCACTAGAGCCATCGTACGACAAGTACGCGATTATTACAGCTGACAATGACGATGATGCTCATAGCATTGCGGCAAATCCATACGTTAAACTGAGATTTCATTATATGAACGAGGTAAACCATGCTGGAAGGCCGAGAAGTATTTTACAGATGTTTCATCCTTAGCACGAGTAATCAACACTGCGAACCAGTCACACCGCTTTCCAGTCACTCTTGACCGAACGGTTAAGAGATCAAATACTAGCTGCAAGGTTGTAGGTTCACAACTCCTTGAGTTTTTTGGGATGCGCACCGCTGGTGAATCCCAATAAGAATGAAGCAGCTGTGCAGGGCTCCTCGGCTTTTCAGTATAGACTGGCCTCACCGACAGAACGAACTCTCAATTGAAAATTGCAGAATTTCCTCACACTATGATGAATCCACGTTCCTGATAAAGAGACAACAATACGAACTGTTGATCAGATGATATGAGTCATGGCCGTACTGCATTTTAAGTTCGCTGACAGATCGATAAAATGCGGAACACGTGATCTGGCAGAGGCATGCGGCAGGCATAATGCGGCGAATATTTTCAACCAACTGGGGCCAGTTCAGCATGAAATTAATTTTTACTGCCGTTACACTCCAACTCGCAACCACGTTGTTTATCATTCTGTGGCTATCGATGATGTCTCAGCAAAACAAGTCTAGGCTTTCAAAATCAGCTGATTTGGACAGCAAAAGTCAACAGAAAATAACGGATGTGCTCAAGTTAAAACCTGATGAAGTAACTCGCTGGGAAGCACTTACGGAACTTGACGGAGCCAAGTACTACGGACCAGAAGCATTCAATGTGAAAAACTGCAGTAATGATGCGTTCGTCAGTTTTGAAACGCAGGTGTCAACAATTCGCAAATACACGTTTATTGGAACAGAACTGTTCAACTATATGCAAAATAAAGACGTTGTTGAGAAAATCTGTCAGTTTAAACAGAGGAGATCCATTCTGAATGACGCGTCAGAATGGCAAGATTATGAGTTGTTGATAAACCAACCAAAGGTTTGTAGCAATCGAGAAGCTGCTCTAGTGGATCTTCTAATGCTCATAAAATCTGCTCATAATCACGAAGCCGAACGGAATACCATCAGAAGTCTTTGGGCAAACAATAGTTGTTGGGATGGCCGAACAGTCCGCCATGTATTTCTGCTCGGATCGACAGATAACGTGACCTGGACCAAACGGATAGCCCGTGAAGCCAGACGATTTGCTGATGTAATCCAACAAGACTTTCATGATGACTATTACAATAACACACTTAAAGTGTTGTTCGGGTTACAGTGGGCACTCTCGTTTTGTCCCGAAGCCCAATGGATTTTATTTGTGGACGACGACGTATTTGTAAACCCGCGGAATGTACTAGCTCTACTGAAAAGCCTAGATTTTCGTTTTTACAGGTCGCTACTTTTTGGAAATCAGCGCACATTTCCGCCAGTAACCCGGGAAAAGTCAAAGTGGGCAATTGACGAGGATATCTATCCTCATGACTACTATCCATCGTACGTGAGTGGTGCAACCATATTGGTTGGTTCAAAGTTGGCAATAGACCTGTATATCGGGTCTAGATTTACCAGGATGATCCCGTTTGACGATGCGTTCTTCGGATTGGTGTTGAACGCGTTGTTGCTTATTCCGGTGCACCTAAGAGGAATCTATGTTGATGACTACTCTGAATTAAGCAAGCTGTCAAGAAGTCGTCAGTTCACAGTACATGGGGTGTCTTCACCCCTCCGGCAACGTAGACTTTGGATACAAATGAGAGCCTCTGAAATGTGTTACCCACCAGAGAATCAAGTCCATTAGACGGATTGGAGACGTCGACCATGCAACGGCGAGCAGTTCATGACATTGACCGCTCCATAGTTTCTTCTAGATAATTGAAAACCGGTCAGATGATGCCGACCCGGGGGAAAAAAGGAGTCCATCCCACGGAAATTCTATGCAACGGCGAGCAGTTCATGACATTGACTGCTCCATAGTTTCCTCTAGATAATTGAAAACCCGTCAGATGATGCAGATCCGGGGGAAAAAAGGAGTCCATCCCATCAAACGGAAATTCTGGGGCCATCAAGGCACCTAAGTTGTCTCTGGTTTTCAGTAACTTCGCTCTGCAAAACAACGATCGTTATGACTCGGTGTATTTCGTCGAAGCTGGAAAAAATAAAAAAAATTCTGGCTGACTTACTTGGATTCGATAGAATGTGACCAGACGGTCCTTGGTTTTCGTAGGTTTTCGTACCAGCTTAACAATCATTCAGAGCTATACATCTTCCAGCTTCTTATAGGAAAATGGGTTTTCGGACATTTCCTCAAGCACTTCTCCGGGTACTGTTGTCTATCTTGAACGTCCAAACCCACTATAATACGTTTTGATTGGACGTCCGGCAAAAATTTGTGGAAAGTTTGTGACGTATTATGACCAGCTCTCCCACTCTACGTTTCCCATTTGTTTATCTATTCACCTTAGGGATTTGGTCATGAGAGGCTGACATGAGGTCTTATTAAGGAAGCAGCAAACTTTCCCTATATGACACCTCCGATTCACTTCTGGTTACGGCCACCTGTACTGCAGGCCTCGTGCAAAGTGAATCTGCAACCTATCTCCGTCCACGTTTAGGAAATTTGATTGCTTTGATAAGAGTCATCGGAAGGAATTTCGAATGCTCTGCTTTCTCGGGCTTCATTTTGATGATAAGTGGTCCATAAAATGGCCTATTTATTGTCCTTTTGTTTGCAGCCAATAAGAGGACTTTTAAATGTTAATCGGAATATTATTTTCCTCTGTCCTGAAGAGCCCAGAACCACCACATACGTGCTTTATCTCTGTTAAGCCTATACCTGTTACCAAACACCAGAGAGGTTTGAAACCGTGGCTTCCTGGTTAGCAGCTGAATACTCCCTTGGTCGGAAGCAACTGTGTGATCAGTAAGTGGACAACTTAATTTCGAGCATATTATATATATATATATATATATATATATATATATATTCGTGTAGGTTGGGTTCACTTACGAATGAAACGCGGATATTATATTTCTAAAGGCAGGTATGCTTGCACAATTAACTAACTGAGCTGACAGCAAAATAATTTACTAATTTTACAAATATCCTAAGGAACAGCATAGCTGTCAAAAGACGTACATGATAAAGTAACTCTGACATCAATGATCATATATTTTGTTTTCTCATCCGTTTCAATTGGAAAGTCCTACTTTTGACTCGACCATTCGGTTTCGTC
>NW_008751789.1:221732-230069 GCF_000715545.1 Opisthorchis viverrini
TATATATATATATATATACATGTATTCGTGAAGTTGTGCTCGCTCAGCTCAATTCAGCTATCTGCTGTTTGAAGCTTATCCGGCTTCTTGAGTATCTAGTATCTCAGCTGCCAAATCACTGCACTGGGTGACGGGACTGTAACATATATCACTTCAGTTTTGTTTACCAAACGTTGGGTAAACCGTTCGAGCCGAGCAACACCTACTCGCCGTTAATGTTTCGGTGTCGGTTAGTACGTTCGCAAAGTCGTGGATCGAAACAATCTCGCGGACATATTCTGAGAATATGTATCATACACCGTCCTTCGAAAACCTCATGTTGCCAGGTGTCTTGGGAACTCGACCAGGTTTCGCAATCATAAAACGGAAATGTCGTCTCGTGGACTAATATGTTGGGACGTCGGTCCTCTCTTTTATTTGTTTTCTGTTCCACACTGACTCCACACCTTAACTGGTGGTGTCTGACTAACCTGATCAAGTATAAGCACCACAGGTTATCGTTTCGTACATGTTAAACCTTTGCTTTGGAGATTATCAAAAAAGCAAATGGTCGTGGGCTGGGTCGTTTGGCTGCGCCATAAAACCTATTGCATGGAAATACTAGGTGTTCCTATACTTGGACTCGCTATAGCTAAAATACTTAGTTCAAAATCACACTTGAACAGCAACAGTGTCACCACTATAGGCAACAAAAAACCAGTAATGAAAGGTGCTTACAACATCAAACGGTGGGAGGAACTAGTATTGCAAGAAAGAATAGAAGGAATTGACTTATTGAACAAGGATACATCTCTATGGAGGTCAGAAGCAAGCTGTCCGCAACTTTCAGAACCGTATGGCAACAGAAAGCCAGAAAGAATGGCATTAACAAAAGTTTGGTCTTCTACAGCTGATGCATACGATTTCACCAGACATGTATTCAAATTACGTAGAAAGATTGAGAATGAACCTTAAGGGTCACACAGATGACCCAATGAAATAAGATACCGAGTGATGAATGAACTCAGAGTACATGGGATTGTACAACGTGTGATTGTCTGGTTATCTGAATGTTGCTGCGCCTCTGGTTATGACAGAGGTCATCCACTATGGGTGTCACTGCAAATGCAGGTGTACCTATGTACGACATGTGAGAGCAGAAAAGGTAGGTAACTCACGGTATGTAACATCTGGCAGCCCTGTCTATTTGGCCGCTGCTAGGCTGGGCTGCGAGCTCCCTCACTGATTAGCTGAACATGGTCGAACTCTTGGTTTCTCGTTGACTACTGACCATTCGAAAGTTGGACTGTTCGCTGAGCTTGATAATCAACTCGCAAGTGCTCCGTCAGCATGTGGAGAGAATCGTTACCACGCAACTGGGTGGGTGGATTATCCTTTTCTGCTTGCGTTTATGCAACTTCATTAATCGTTTGATCATTATCTAGTACGTAGTTCGATTGGTCCGTTTGGACATGCTACACTTTGGTCTTGGTTTCTTTTATTTGTTTGGTTCGTCGATTTCTTCTATTTCGGAAACTGTTCTTCTATTCCGATTGATTCATTTAGCCTTCCCTGCGTGTTCCAACCAGTATTTCTGTGATCTGATTAGTAGGAGTTTCCTCAACAGTTTTCCATCTTTATTATGATTAGTTCGTGGGCAGTGTTTGCTGCCTTTCTGGTTCTTGATCTGTTGATTAGACATTTTCCTGCTTAAGACAGGTTCTATTTGTTATTCAAGTGGGTTTCTGATTTGTGGGCTCGAGATCTTCCCGGACACGCATCCCAGTGGTCTTTGTTCAATGCCCCCTGTATTCTTTTGGTGGCTTTATTTAGTTTTTTTCTCTGGTTCGTTATATGTTTTAAGAGAGTTTCAGAGAGGTCGTTGTTCCAGAGAGGTTGCTAAATTGGGTTTAGCTAAGCAGATCCCTTGCTTGGGCTGGTAAACAGAAACGGTGTCTCGGTTGAATTTACGTCCTTCCTGATCTTCGTGTACGGAGATGAGCGACTACTGATCAAGTTAATTGGCTGTAAGTTGGTGATGATAGAAAGCTTTCTCCCTGTTTGTATATCGTAAAGTATGTCACACCTGTCGCAATAACTTTTGTGTATAAGGGTGGTCCTCGTCCTTGCTTTCCGCTAACTTTTTTTGGCTTTGACAGTGTTTCCCACAATGTGTTGGCAGGTTTGTTTTCTAGCTATTCAGTGTCGCCCTTATATTCTTACTGTTATTTCAACAATGTTCTGACATCGTTTAGTTGTTCGGGTTGTCTTCTCAGAGCTCTCAAAATGAGCTTTCTTTGACGGGATTTGCTCAGAATACTTTATGTGGGCCTTTCCTTCATCAAATTTATATCTTTTGGTGTTGCGGTTTATCTCAATCCGTCACGAAGAGACTGGACCTTACCATGGTGTGACGGTTTGCGCACCTCAGCGATCCATTGAGCTATACTGGAGAGTGTCTCGCGACACTCACAGAGTCTCTCATACCAGGTTGGTCAATGGTTAGAGGTCTGACGAACACAGTCTCCTGGTCCTCCAGGTTGGGGGTTGGAACATGTGGCGACTTGTTCCGTAGAAATGGTAATGCATTTCCCGCCAAACACCGCTGACTTGCGGTTAGGCTTTTGAGCCAAAGGCTTTGGTTGAGGACCCTAATCGTCCTCCTGTCTAGGTGTGGGCACCCTGGCAGTATCCCAGCCCACGTACAACCATGAATAGCACATACACAAATAATCTCATGGTACGGCAGTGAAGCATCGGTGTTGAACACAGATGTCATGCTGTCGATGATGACGATGATGATGATGTGAGAAGGCAAGCTTGTTTGTGACTAGTAGACGTGTTGCTATGACAGGTAATGGTTTATAACAAGTGAGTCAATTTTCTGAAGACTTCAGTTTGTTGCTGTGGCATCAAAGAAGACCAATTTTCTGCCGTTTTCTTCTCCACTTGTGAATTTAATGTCAAAGTTGTTGTTCAGCAACTCATCCACCTATCGTAGTTCTGCCTTCTTGATAATGATGAGGGCATTGTATGGGTAGCGGATGCATTGCGTTGGACTTAGATCTTGAAGTTCATCTTGTTCTGATTTCGGCATTGCAATTTTCGCAACTGTTTCTATCGGTGTTACTCTATTTTATTCGTAATGCTCTTCTTTGAAGCTGGTGTATATGCCAAGGCGATGGTCGAGGAATTAGCAAATGTCTTCTGTCTATAGAGACTGGTTTGAAATTACATCGCTTTCCAACATTTAAGCCATATGGAACTGAGGTGCACGTAGTGCATACACACAGTTATATATCTTTCAGACTGCCCAAGAGTTGCTTTACATTGCTGACAAAATACTGGGGTCCACTGGTAAGATATTTCAACATCTTCCATCATGCTTTTGAGAATATGTACGTTGGTGTTCCACGGAATGACACAATGAGCCCAACTGATGTCGTTTCTTCCGGCGCTTTAGTGAGTCCTCAGAAGCAAGGATCATTCGAGCAAGAAGCCCTCACTGATATATACCGCTTGTGCTTCTCTGTGCACCCTCGGGCTGTTTTGAGGACGCTGTCGATTTAATTTGCCATCTACAAATGATAGTGTCCTCGAGTAGAGCTGGCGCTATCTTTGTGTACTCTGGTCTGCCCACGATGAATGTCAGGTTTTTCTTGTCTGCTTGTAGAATGATGGTAATATCAATCCCTTCAGGCTACTAGTTGAATCCCGTTTCAAAGGAGAAAATACGTACCTTATGGGGGCTGGAACGATGGCTTGAGGAAGTTATTAGTAGGTGTTCGGTCAATTTTGGTATGATAGTAATATTCATAGAACTGTAGCAATGGAAGAGAACCTCGGGAACAATCTCCCGCCTATAAAGCATACTGCACGGTCAACAGAGTAAAAATACGGTTTAAAAAATCCGACGAAGCTCCACTTCAGATACAGTTTTTACGCTTTTGGACGTCAAATGTTGTGCAATTGACTTGCAATAAAGATGCCTGATCAGCGTACTGATCTTCAGAGTATTTTTGCGTACGGTTTCACGTTGTGCGATTGGGCCTGGATGAAAAAACCCACCATCTGACCGGAAGTAATGTAGTTAGGTCTTGATGTCTCAGCAAAACTCTGTACCTCAGTGGTTAAGTCTGTGGCGTTAAGCATCCTAGAACCAGTAAACGCATTTTGCTACAGCGCATATGAACGTGGCGTGTTACACGTTGATTTGTATCTGTCGGTCAAGTGATCTGGAACAGGGAAAACGCTTTTGCTGCAATAAAGTAGGTCACAGATCCTCTTTTGAGTCATGCCTTGTCCACCGTTTTTTCCACTACCATATACTCAATGATCGATTCGAACATCATGACACATATTTCTTGAAGATTGTTCGCACATGGTTCCGAATTCGGTCACAGCACCAGTATATTGCGTATCGAGTACAGACCAATATTAGACAAAAATGTTGCACTGCGATAAAACTGTGAGGACAAGAAAGGTGGGAGAAAAGAGAACAAGTTGAGGACCTCGAGAAATACACTCATTTGCAAATCAATTTGGTTTTTACGAGGGACTCAACTGAATCTCTCGTTTATGATATTCTGCAACTGAAAGTGCTGCACACATGCCACCTCATGTTTCAGTTGGCACGATATTCGAGATATCGCAGTATTTTCAAATGAGTGTATTTCTCGAAAACAGTGCAATTTGGGTTCAACATCATAATGTTGACGAATACTTGGGGACTGCGCCTACCTGATGAGCCCCAAGAAGGGCGAAACTGGTCGTGGGCTGTCGAAGAGTTTTCAGCAACCTTGTGAGTAGTTTCCTTTATGAAGTTGAGGGCCTGTTGCAAAGGACTCCGAGAAGAACGATCAAATACAGGGTTTCTACATTTTCCATGGCATTAGATTGACCACATCTGTGTTTCGGGTCGGAGCCTAAGTGCATTTGTGGAGACCTGTCGAACTTTCTTGTGAATCTTACCCGTCAGAAGCTCAGTTCAAAAATAGAGCAACTGTAACCAGGTAGTCTGATCAAAAAGTCACAATCAGCACCTACAAGGACGATTATTGTGACCCATCCTACAGGGTCCTCAGCCATGTAAGGAGGATCACGAGGATTCTGAGGATTCTGCTCAGTTTTGGAATGAGTGCCTGTGTTTGCGCGGCCAGGTTATTACCTGTACACGGTTAAAAAATTTTCGGCTACAGTCAGCAGAGTGATATCATATTTCCTGTGGAAGGAAAGAGAGCATAAGACGTATGCACTAGGGCAAATTTGTTTAGGTTTTTGTGAAGTAATGTTTCAATTTGCACTGGAACTTCCGGACAAAACGTCTCCTTCTTTTTCCGGTCCCTTAAGGTAGGGCGAACAACTATTAAACCAGTGCAATAAAGCACATGACTTCCATATATTACTCCAATATTGGAAATCCTGAATCCGGGTGATGTCAACAAGGAAGGCTAATGTTTCCCTAAGGCCCCTTCTTTGTACTACTAGTAACACAACAAGGAAAGACTTGGCACAGACAGACAGATCAGTCTGGAAGGCAGCTATTCGCAAGACGCCCATCCGTGTTGAGAAAGTGACCTGCCAGGAGAAGGCTCAATCGTTCCAGTCTACTGTAAACCGTGGGGACTTCCACATATCGACTGATCCTGTGAGACTGCAATACATTGATACAACTGTTAAAGATTTTCAATCATGAACATACATAGCTCGATGCTAAATGCAACGGATTAGGAAACTTGCAATGTGAAGAGAATATCACATTTGAATTTGGTTCATCACTGACTGCCCAGCATTCTTGTGAAATCGCTGTAAACAGCTTCTATATTTCAAATTATCTTCGATTGTTCGTCAGTTGTTTATCATGAACCAATTTTACTCAGCAGCCGCTCGTCTGTGGTTTTTACGTTTCAGAATAACGTCCTCCTGCAATGTATACCAATTTAACTGAAGGAAGTTCGATTTCATCAGCATCACAACTTGAAGACAATGTAACATTATTTCAAATGCAAGAAAATAACTTCCTGAACAGGTGGGACAAACGTGCTGCACTTGCACATAGTCCACTGAGTGTTACCCATCACACACACATAAGCCAATGAAATTAACTTCAGATGTCTTCTTTCCGAGTGTGTGGTCATTGGAGTCACAAACCGAAATAGTCGAACTACTTAGCTCCTTACGGGTGTTGACCGTGAATTAGGAATGCTTACTAAGCGGATATTGTAGGCTGAACAAAATACGCATGTGTACACTCGCCGCGTCAAGCGATGCTGCCTATATTCTATATCCAAAAACAGATCATTCAATTGCCGGACAGATATCTTGCTCACATATGCTCACAACAGCAATGAATGTGTGGCCACATCGGTGGAAGGTGTGTGCTCGCATCGGAGGAACTGCGGAGATACTGAGGCTACATTCTCAATTTGAGTCGGATTGCCTGAACAACATGAAATTGAATGTTTAATCACTGACGGCATGGAACAAACGCACACCCTGCCTTATCATTGTTAAAACGATTGTTAAAGCACATTCAATGCGAATTCAACTAAGGATAATACAGTTTACTGTTTTTGCACTTTGTTCCGGGTAACGGCGACATCAGCAAACCATTTAGATTAGAAACGTAACTGCTTCATCCACACCAAGCATCACATCAACTCACATTCGACATTCATTAGGCTCAAAGCCACTTATCAACAGACTTCTTAACAAAACTTGTTTTACGCCGTACAGTAAGCAGCTGAAATAATTTTGAGAAAAGTTGGTGCAAAGTTTGTGTGGCCAACCAGCCACCCTGCTATTTGTCATTTTGCGTATGCTCACATTCCACCCCATTATGGGTTCATTTTATGGCTTAATCGTGATGTTGTGACGCATGCATCCATAGGTATAACAGGTGCTGAGGCAGCACCCCGGTGTCAGTGTTTCTTGCTTAGATTGGATTGGCAATGGTTGTATACACGTCACATCCACATATGGGGCAAACTTTAGGTACGAGTAAAAGAACGCCTCTTGGCGATCGTTGGCTTGTTCGCTGAGCTGGGCAATTTGATTGCAAACGTTTCATCACCAATCGAGGTGAAATCATCAGTGCGTTATTCGGGAGCGTAGCTTTGCGTTGGTGGTTGTGCACAACCACAACCATGCGATCACAACTTCAGGTAGCTGTTGCAAGTGCGACTTCCATTTTGTCAATTAGTCTTGGAGTTTCGTTTATCGCACGTCATTGGCCTGGACTTTGTTCACAAAAATTACCGAGATAGACGTTGTATCTGTCTGATCCGTGTGACCCTGTTGTACGTTGTATGCCTTTCAGGATTGTGAACTTCTAACATTGATTTCTACGTTCGTTTATTTTTCACCTGTATGACGCGTACTGTAGCTGAAAAAAACGCTGGAAACATTACTATACCACAAAAACCGTTAGAATATTTATGGTGATTTTTCTACCCAAAGTAATTCAGAGTATCAAGGTCAACTATGACACAAAAACTGGTTGACCGGCGTCGCAGTATTTTGTGCGCTGATTATTGGTAGGCTCATAAAAATCTGAAATCAATACCGCTTTTCCCTCCAAACATTAACTTTTCGAATCGCACCTAAATTCTTTTACCGTGTACTTGTGTCTTAGAACTAGGTGGACAGAAACGAGTAAACAACTCGCCTTCTTGTCCTGACCATCACCCCATGACTAATTTATTATTGAATTGCTTTAACAATCGTTTTAACAATGATAAGGCAGGGTGTGCGTTTGTTCCATGCCGTCAGTGATTAAACATTCAATTTCATGTTGTTCAGGCAATCCGACTCAAATTGAGAATGTAGCCTCAGTATCTCCGCAGTTCCTCCGATGCGAGCACACACCTTCCACCGATGTGGCCACACATTCATTGCTGTTGTGAGCATATGTGAGCAAGATATCTGTCCGGCAATTGAATGATCTGTTTTTGGATATAGAATATAGGCAGCATCACTTGACGCTATGCGAAAACCACCGTGGCATCAGCCTGTTAGCTGTGGCATCGAAGGTGCTCTCTGGTCTTATCCTTCGAAGGTTGACTGAACACAGGGAGAGGCAGATCCGTGAAAACCAAGCTGGGTTCCGTCCTGCAAGAGGTTGCATCGACCATATCTTCACCCTACGACAGATTCTGAAACAGCGACACTGCTTCCAGCAACCAACAATGGTTGTTTTTCTCGATCTGAAAGCTGCCTTTGACTCTGTGGACCGCCAAGCACTGTGGCAGTGTCTGTGGAGCAAAGGTGTCCCCCATAAATACTTGAACCTCATTAAGGCGCTGTACGCCAACTCCCGCGGCCGTGTAAAGGTCTACGGGAAGCTCTCTCCTGAGTTCA
>NW_008751789.1:230697-293616 GCF_000715545.1 Opisthorchis viverrini
CAATGACTTGGCAGCGAAGTATGAAGGCCATTACCAGCAAACTCAGCTGCGCTGGTCACTGCCGTCTTCCTGGATGGGGACCCCGAGACGGTCCACATCAATGGCTAGAGACATTGTCAGACATGGCCCAGTCGCGCCCTCAGTGGCGCTCGTGCATCCAAGCTATTGCCTTCAATGCATAGCTCCTTTTCCCCCCCCCCGCTTGACAGCTCACTGACAGTGCTGGATTTATGCACCAATTTACCAGCTCGCGCGTGCAATGCGCAGCTACTTACCCCCAATCATCGGGCTGATAATGATGATGATGATGATGATCACTTGACGCGGCGAGTGTACACATCCGTAATTTGTTCCGTCTACGATATCCGCTTAGTAAGCATTCCTAATTCAGAGTCGACACCTGAGTATCATTCATCCGTAATGAGCTAATGCAGTTCCACTTTCTGGTTTGTGATTCCAATGACCATACACTCGGGAAGAAGACATCTGAAGTTAATTTCATTGGCTTATGTGCGTGTGATGAGTAAAACTCAGTGGACCGTGTGTAAGTGCAGCACGTTTGTCTTCCTACGCATGAAGTTATTCTTCATATTCTTGAATTTGTACGTCATTTGGTTGGGGCCAAATACAGTAATTTTTTTCAAATATACCACTCACCTATTTCTATTCGCAGGCAGTTTTGCGTGTACTGTTTATTTGCGATTCTGCTCTTAGAAAAAACGGTTGATCCGGCTATTGGATGTATGAACGTTAAGCTGCATCTGATGATCTCATCTTCTAATCCTTATTGGCTTTTTTGACTGTACTTTTGATTTATGCCCTGATAGCACTTATTAACCATTACCTTTTATTTTTTTCTAAATGGGCCCAGACGCGCATTTTGGTTTAGTAACGGTGGTCGGTATTCGCACACGGAATCGAGTTTTCGAAAGCTATGACGTGTCCCTGATGAACTAAAGCAATCGGGCAATTGAGTTCAGAGCAGCAATCCAAACTTTTGAGCCCCATTCAGGCATCCCGGGTTCTCCGCGATGCTGAGAAATTTTGCACCAGACATTTCCGCCAGAGATATGATTGCTTCAGTGGACAATGAAATTTGGTGAGCCGCAAAACTAT
The DNA here is from genome assembly GCF_000715545.1 of Opisthorchis viverrini. NCBI lineage: Eukaryota > Metazoa > Platyhelminthes > Trematoda > Opisthorchiida > Opisthorchiidae > Opisthorchis > Opisthorchis viverrini. The sequence continues at coordinate 231,814 of NW_008751789.1, forward strand.
GAAAGTAGATTAGAATGGTTTTGGTTTGAGCACACGCGCAACAAAATGCAAACTTTTGACACAAAAAGTGTTACTCCATTCGTAAGTGTTTTGCAGCCAAGAACATTGTGCGGCCAATGAACCCCCTTTGTAACTAAGTTGTTGTTCCAGGTAACCCACATGTCCTTTTTCCCTACTAACTCAAATAAACTGTCTACTTACCCACCCTTTTGCACTGTATAACCATCCGCATTGGGAGGCTTACATCTCACTTATTGTTGGCGCTTTCCATGTGCCTTGCTGCTCTGCCGTCCTTTTTCCCGATTCTGCTGACTGGCGTTAGTGTCGGTTGTATGCCTTGTTTTTTTAGAAGCCGATCCTCTTACATGAGCAGTTGTCACTACAACATCCGCTGCGCTGCCCAGTATCTGCGGAATCTTCAAACGTCTTGAGGGATGTCAAGTCTCTCAGATATTACGACTAGTTGAAGAAAATACCGTTTATATTTTTAGTGCTTTTTTCAAACGCTGGCTCTCAGTAGGTGGTCAGTTTTTAGTAGAGTATCTAGTTTCCATGATATATCTTTGTTAGTGTGAAAACACATCAGTCAACCTCGTGGTTACAGTTGTGCATGTGCACTGGCTAAACACAAGCGTCGGAATATGGTGCAATCTGAGATCATGGTACTTGATATCCCTTAAACATTAATTCGGGGTGCTGAATGTTTTTGGATCTCCAGGAGGTCCGTCCTTTGTCTAGCTTGTTCACAGGGTTCCGCCAAAACAAAGGAGTGAGTCATGAGACCCATTACACCAGACGGTTGTTTTAGCGTATGTTGATTCGGATTCGTTCAAGCAATGACACAGTGTGGTATAACAATATTTTTTCATTACCACACTCTAGCCAGGTTGCTAATTCATCGACATCAGACAATTGCAAGGTCACGTCTGATGGTGTCTAATTGGGGTTGCCGTTGGAGATGACCTGATGGCAAGAATGGCTTTATAGGATGTACCAAATTATGTGACCATCACAACGGATTACACCTATATCAACACAGTGAGTGGATCCTTGAGAGCACACAGGCCCTTAATTTGGTAGATATTTGATATGATTTCCCATTTTCTATGATTTTCCGAATACAGACCATAGCTTATATGTGTTTGATGAATAAAGTATGACGTGCATGCGTAAAATTAGAGGATTCCGTATAGTTTTTACGCATTCTATACATTCCTTGACATACAATTCAGTATCCCGGATGTTTCCCTCAATCATATGATCCAAGAATTTGTTCACGATACACACCATTATGTAGACTCACAGGTTTGTTGTTCAGTCAAGGAACAGTTAAGTATTGCTTGTCCCCTTTATGCAGCGGATTTGATCAATGTTGACATTGCTTGTGAGCCTCACCGAGGCAAACCGGTACTGGCGGTCATCGCATTGGAACAAATTTTTTTCTATTTTTGCGAATGATTACTTGGATGTTTTTTATGCTATGGTGTGCTATTCTTTCTCAAAATATATTCAGATAAAACTCCTGAACTAGATCAGTATCAATCCCAAAGTGTTCCTGTGGAAAGTTCAAGGATAGCTAATGCCAGGCTACACTGTACTGTACTGCACTGCACTGTACTGTACTGTACTGTACTGTACTGTACTGTACTGTACTGTACTGTACTGTACTGTACTGTACTGTACTGTACTGTACTGTACTGTACTGTACTGTACTGTACTGTACTGTACTGTACTGTACTGTACTGTACTGTACTGTACTGTACTGTACTGTACTGTACTGTACTGTACTGTACTGTACTGTACTGTACTGTACTGTACTGTACTGTACTGTACTGTACTGTACTGTACTGTACTGTACTGTACTGTACTGTACTGTACTGTACTGTACTGTACTGTACTGTACTGTACTGTACTGTACTGTACTGTACTGTACTGTACTGTACTGTACTGTACTGTACTGTACTGTACTGTACTGTACTGTACTGTACTGTACTGTACTGTACTGTACTGTACTGTACTGTACTGTACTGTACTGTACTGTACTGTACTGTACTGTACTGTACTGTACTGTACTGTACTGTACTGTACTGTACTGTACTGTACTGTACTGTACTGTACTGTACTGTACTGTACTGTACTGTACTGTATTCTCTGACGCCAGCATCTCAGAACGTCTCGACGTCAGACTGTCTTCAGGTTTTAAATAGCACACTTTAGACCCCAGCCGGACACCATAAGAGTGGTAGTGACGGAGCATTTGGAAAATATCTTTACGTAAAAAGGTAAAAGGATTATATACCTGGGCGGTTAAACTTGATCTGGTCGTAATCGGCCAAGATCAAACCTTCACATTGATTGAGTGAACCCGTTATTTGTGATCCTCTGATCAAACCTCATTTTGCATCGCGTGTGTAAAACCACATAGGGCCTTGGTGACGTTGAATTCCGCGGAACTCAGACGTTGCCTCAGGTAACTTAAGGAGATAACTTGTTTACCGGCTTGTTACTTCTGGTCAAATATTCCTGATCTTCAGTTAGACTCAAATGCCGCATTGCTGTGTTGTTTAACAGATCGATCAGGACCGACCATCAAGCAGTGTGTGCATAGGGTGAACTTTATTCTGATATGTGAAGACGGATAAAACTGTTGTTACTACCCCACAAAAATGGACAGCAGAAACCCCAGCATTACACCAAAGGATGCCCGACGACCTTCAATGTTTCCGAGACGAGTTAGTAAATGGAGTATCGGTTCTCGAAAGTCTCTGGGCAGGTCAAGTTTGTTTGGCATTTACCGAGTGATGAAGAGTGTCAAATACGAGAACACCTATAGAACTGAACCAAAACGGACGGAACGCATCAGCGAGGAGAAAGTGAGCAGAAAAAGTATTTCTATTCTACTGTGTGGATAAGGCTATTTGAGGACAGCATATTTTAGGTAGACAAATCGTCCAATTCTACCGAGGCTTTGTTTCATACGATGTTGAATTTATTTCACGGGCAACGTTGCATGTTCTCAGCTAGTCTGATGATTTTGATCTACCCTGTTCGGCTGCGAGTAAACTGGCTGTCTTTCTTAATTCAGTAGTGTTATAAGAGTTTCGCAAATTGAGCAGACAGACTTCATTATTCCCATTCTTTGACCCTGAAACGAGTAGTACAGGAGTAGCTGAGGCTGCTGACTATGTCATCCATAGCATAAACAAGCCAACGTCTTTGCCGACTCATGGAAATATTTATGGATTTGTTTTCAACACTGTCGATCCGAAATCACTATTTTAGATAACAACTCAAGTACAGAATGAATACACACATGTTTCTCCGCCTGTTATAAATTAATAATACAATTTTTCACAAAGAATGATGTAGAGGTAAAAATGATTATGTAGTGGCTTTTTAACTTGTCTGATAAACAATATTGCCAAAAAACTGCCTATATGGAAAAATTCTGAGAAAAGAAAGTTGCATTATCATTAGAGGCAGTCACATCAATGTGATACTGGTGCTTCGGTGCCGTACAACCATACATTTCATATAATTGCATGTAAGGTGTTAGAGTGGGAAGACAGGCAGGGTTGGTGAGAAAGGGGCCTGATACTGGACTATCACAAGCATTCTGGGGTTCCTACATTTCCAAGTGCTCAATCAAACAATCTTGGGCAGAAATTGACAGTACAAACGCCACCAACATCGATTAGCCGCTATTTCTTGCAAATTCTCTATCCAAGCGCAGAAGGGGTCACGCTGACCTGAGCCTGGAAAGTATGCCATACGAACAACTCTTCGTAAACTCTTCGTAAACTCTTTCACAACCTTCCACTAGGTCGTACGTTGCCCACAACGCGTTTTGCGCCATTCCGAAGGAGGTACAGGGAACAATACTAGACAAGCCTTCGACATACGTAGCACGTGGCCGATCTATCGAAGCTGATGGTGCAGGATATTTTCTGTGACTGAAGTATCTACTGCACAGCCGAATACCCATTTTCTAATTGCCTTGTTGATGCCATCCGTCACCAGCAACGTTGTGGGGCAGTGATGATAATAAACCTGAAGACATCTCACATCATCTGCTCGTAGAGTCCATTCCTCGCATCCGTACACTAAAACAGCCCTCATTGTAGCCTGATACATGCGACCTTGAAGACCTAATTATAAGTCGTTTTGACGCCACAAATAATGCAAAGTAACAATCCTAATTCAGGCCTTGAAGGTCTATGCACCGACTTCAATGAACACAATTTCGACCAACCAAACTACAGTGGCTATGCATGACCGTGTTTCAGACTAACTTTGTGGGGAAGGGTACATCCGAATTCTGTGTAGTCTAACGGGATTTTAGTCTGCTTCGCCCAAATGTTTCATGGTTTCTGGATTATGTAGGACGCCTGAGCCTTTAGTGATGACCACAGCGGTCACTGTATCATCCTGCTAAATGAATACGTGCATTTACGTTTAGCTGAGCTCATCGGTGAGTAATCAACATAGCGCAGCGTCGGCGTCGTGTTAACTGGGCAATAATGCAAAAGTGAATAAACAGCAGGTGAGCAAACGACACACGTGAGGGATGATGCAGTGATAACCGCCAAACAAAAACAATTATTCGGTAGATTCGGCTGTTTTTGGTCCTTTTGGTTGAATGAAAACGTGATTTATTCGGGAATTTCAAGGGAGATTCCGTTATGCAAGTGAAGGCAGTTTACTCTGAGAAGAAGAGAAGCACTGTACACCTATTTCATCCTCGTCCGGAATCGTCGTTTGCGCACGTCTCACGGCAGTTTTGAGCCCAGAACCTCCCGGCTAATAGTTTGGACATTTGAAATTTCAGCCACGAACAGCTACCAAGCAGTGTGATTTATGTGCAGTTAGGGAGAAAAAGTTCACAACAGGAATGCAGCTTTCGTTTAAGAAACCGTCAGTCGAGGAGTTCCAAGTACATGACCAAGTGACGCGAATTCCGGGATTGAAGTTTGGGTAGTTCTACCTCCTGTCTATGTGTGAGCTTACCACACTGCTTATCACCATCTCGTGACGGAATGGTTAATTGTTCAAACTACTAGCCTACGGGTTATGGGATTGTGTGATGCACACTGCGGGTAATTCCAAATAAGAATGAAACAGTTTTACAGTGCCTCTAGGCTTTTTAGTATAGAGTTGCTTCACAGGATGAAGGCTCTATGGGAGTTTAGCAAATTTCGCACTGCCAGTTGCGCGGAATTTTCGGGTTTGCTGAAAGTCATGACTTGAAATTAAAATGACCATGCCATATGACAGTGTTTAGCTACGCGCCGTAAAAAGCGTCTAAAACACGTCATTTACATCTGATTTTGGATCGCTGGCCTGTCTTATTGCGGTAGGGCCGTGGCCATGTGAACGCAAATCAAGAGAGTAGGTTGCAAATATCCCCTCGTCCAGAGTGGAGGGAATAGCACAGCCAACAGAGAAATTAAGAATCAAACCCGCATTGGTCTGAGGGTCCTGTTGTCAGGGTGCTTTCAGCCACTGTCTGTTTCTGCACTTTGGAGTATAAAAAATCTGGTGGCACGCACCGCAACCTACCTTTTCCTGAATCTAATGAGACTACTTTCCCCCTTTGGATGCAAGTTGCACACCACACATGCTTTCAATCAAATATGCGGTTGCGACGGGATTTCTTACAGCTTCGATTCGTTTGGAAACCTTTTCTTCAAACCACAGACTGAGATCGGAGCATCCCCGGCCAGTGTGGGTCATGTGTTTGCTCTCGTCCTTCCAGGCAAAATAAGGAAAAAGATTGGTTTGCTGAGACAAATAATAATAAATTCAGTCTATTAAGACTAAATATCATCTGCGATCGTGGTGTCACCTTTCAGTGTGTAAAAATATTGATGGCTTGGATGCGCACACTGGTGGTTCACTATCGTCATCATCATCATCATCATCGTCATCGTCATTATCATCATCATCATCACCATCATCATCATCATCATCATCACACCCTCCGGTGCCTAGCTGCCACGCCACCCGAAGGAAGCGCGAGGGCTGGGATACTGCCAGGCTGCCCAAGCCTAGACGGGAGACATCGAGAGACAAAGGTCGGTTCGAACCACAGACCTTCCGGTCAGTAAATTCGCGCTCTAACCACCCGGGCCATCTCGTCTGGTGGTTCACCAGATGCTCGTTAATCTGTTCGCCGGGGTTGGCAACTGGCTTGCAAACGTTTCGTCCCCAGTCGAGGAGATATCGTCAGTGCGTAGTTGAGCGGGTTCTTCTTACCCCGTCTAAATAGTTTTTGAAGAGTATCTAATATTTTATTAAGTGACCGGCTAGTGATGTATACCTTTCCTGTAATATTATTGTCCCGTTTGCGATTTGCGTTGCGTTATGGTTTGGTGGATAGCTCCTTTGATGTCTTTTAGGTTCGTTTTCCGTTTCTGTTTCGTTATGATCTTTCGTCCTTGAATTCGGTCGGTCGTGTTGGCCATTTATATATGAAGATTGTATTCCTCATCTGCTTCCGGCAATATATTTAAAATCCTCTTGGCCCTGAAAGTTGTCAATCTATCAGTTGCAATAGGAGCGGTGTAGTGCCGCAAGAAAATCTTCCAAAAGTAGCCCACGCTATCGTAAAGATGTGCGACATCACTGGACAGTTGAATTTCGTCCCCAGTCAAAATGGACAGAAATTTGACCCTCAGTAAGCCCTCCCGACAACCACCGATCAAGTCTTCTAAGGACCGCGCTGGTTGTTTTTGCAAACACGCTTGCCTATTTATAAGTAGTCTAATTACTTCAATAAATGTCAGACTGGTGGTGGTGGTGGATGGTCCCCACGGAATTCATCAGAACTTCGTCGGTGCCTGATGAGTAGACCAGTGGCCTTTCTTCCGAAATTCGCTTCTTATCAAGACACTGTATCTCCATTATTGCACATCACTTGACAACTTCAGATATCATCAGAATCCCAGCGTTGAAGCTTCCGATATGGGACTTGAGTCATGTGAATGTTTGACGATCCCAAATACCAAAAAGAAGAATCGGGTTTGGAAGTTTGCGGCACTCTCCGCGAAAAAAGTGAAAAAAATCACTCAGCAAGCCTCAACTGTCCGCGTTCGTAGCGTTGACAATTGCGCAAGTTTTTCACAGGCCGGTACAGTGTGGTATCAGGGGCCCAGTGGAATGCTGGCTCGGTAGTGTGGGTTGCGGTCGTCCCTCCCGTGGCCATTCTCGTGATTCTTATTGGCGGTGCGATCGCACAAAAATCACGGTAGCACAAGTTAGGGTAGGCTCAGCGGATGGTGCATGAACACACATGAATAAGTAGGTCATCTGAGCACATTTACACACGTACATACCAATAAACCACTGTCGGAAGGGGCGGCCTTTGCGGCAAGATGAATGGCGGATGCGGATTAGCAAAACATGTAGGGATCAAAAACTGAATCGACGAGGCTTGCGAGTAGCTCCAAACTATGAAGGAGACACTTCATCAAATATGCCCGAAAGCCAGTTGCTCATTTATGTGAGCTAACTCCCAGCTCTGTAGTGCAAACTAAAATGTAGCCACTCACATTGCTGAATATAGGATCCATAGAAGCAAGGTTTGCGTTTGGAGACATATCGACCCTGGATAAATTGCTCTTTAAATCCGGTTGACAAATATTTTAATTAAATTCCTCTCACCTGATGCGTTGACTCCCTCGGGTTTTCAGGTTAGATTTCACGATCACATGTTCACTCAAAAAGGTATGGCTATCAACAGACTGCCTTTCAGTTTATTTTTACGGGTAGATGGCTTCGTAGCCTCTCACGCGTGTTTATTGTTGTTGTCAGTGCAAGAAGTTTGCGCCACAAACTCAGTGAAATGGACATTGCAAGTGGCTTTAAGAATGCATTTTCTATGGCTGTGCCGTGCATCTACTCTTTCCAGCTTATACTGACTAGTCCACAGAGTAGACCACTCTTGGATGGAATATTACGCTGTATGAACACTATCCCTTAAAGGAACACAGTAAACTCCCAAACGGAAGATCCGAAGAGATGCTGGAGGGATATAAACTGGGGCATTTAGAATTATTTGCTCCTGATCATTCGTACCCTGCAGCCATGAAACTCGAGCATTTACTGTGGAAGTGGCAGCTTGAAATCTGAAACGATTCTTTCGTTTGGCGTGCCTCCCGAAACACGTCTCCGCTGCGTGTATGATACCTCCGTCATTCCCACACATGTGAGACGCAGTACATGACCCAACGATCACACAGAGTTCGTGACGCCACAGTCCACAATGGTTGACCGATAGGATGGACTACTCACCTTTCAGGATGTCTTCATCACGAGACTGCAAAACGCAATGCTACAAACGGGGGTGAAAGAACGATGACACGTACGGGCGAAATTGTGAGCTACCAAAGAAATCAACCAGGCTCTCGCAAACAGAAAGGCATTCATATATTCCCCATGCGGATTTACAAGCAATGCAACAGTCCGATATGTGCAGTTGTGTAAGGGATATCTTGATGCAGTATCTTTAGATAGACTCGTCGGTCGATACATTTCGTACAGGGCTTCCATTAGAAGGGAATGGCGAACAAGTTGGAAAACTCCACCACTCACGTGTCTGTTAATTAACATCTTATTTGAAATGACTTCAAGGCATATTGACAGTTGATTAAGTTAAAAGTAATTTTCATGCCTTCTTCCAAGAAGCAAAATGGAAAGTTTGGGCCGATGATGAAGAACACTATCAATAACGCGGATAACTTTTCGCACAACAACAAGCTGGATTGCTGGAATGAACTTTCCCACTAGCCTCTGTGGACCGATTCTTGCTCTCAAGTAACACGACCATGGCTGGCTCTTCATCACACGTATATCATGTGCTTCCCAAATCATCAATAAAAGTTATTTTATTAAAGGAAGATTCCCCACTGAACCTGCCATCATAATCACGCAGAAATTTTCTCCTTTTGTGAATCTTGAGATCTTGGAAACTCGTAAAAAACAGAGAGGACAAAAGCTACCGAACAAAACTATCGTTACGATGTACATACTTACTGATAAACAAAATCAAGTTAGTGAACAAATGGAGCAACTCACTAAGCGGTCATAAGTAAAAATATCAACCATTGAAAAGCGATACACAAAAAAGTAGTGTACCAAATAAGCCCAGGAGTCTCAGACCCATTGCAAATGGACAAACCAATAAATGTGATCAATTCTGGCTAAAGAATTTATCCAACGAACCAGTCGAATAGGCGTAACACGACTGACAGCACAGTTTAACTGCCAACGTAGCCGTCACATCACAAGGATGCTCTTAGTCGGCCAGCCAGTCACAGCAGATGGCATCAAATATTGCTTCAGGTTATATAAAGGTAAATAAATGGAGGAGACATCCGATCACTCACTCACTTTCTTCCAATGTCCACTCAGCTGGCGACCAAAACTTTGCTAGAAAATTACCAAGCTCAAAGATTATAACACCGGCCACGGTGAACGGAACTTGTTTAGTATAAGCTCCTTATAGAAGTTGAAATGATCTTAAAAGTGACATCAGATTGGTCGGAATCTCGACAAACGTTTCCTCAAACATTTCAGTCAAACTGCTTACCGTTGGCCAGCAACCAACGTTGTCTTTTTTAGTTTGAGTTCGGTCGGAGTGCCGGTTACCTTCCTTAGACAACGGACTTCATTAACGAAACAACTACAGCATACCTTTCCTGGAAGGTCCTCCCGATAAACATAGTGATAAATTGGAACCAAAAGGGATCTGGAAATCTTGCGTCTACCGCTTAAGCTACGAATTTTCATATCCGTCAAGAACAGACCGGACTACACCATGAAGTGAAGTTTTGTAGGCTTTCGTTATCTCTCTTTTTAGCTCACCGAGTGAATGACCCTTGCTTGTCTACACACTCAAAGGTAGTCGTCTCGGTGCGTTTTGCCTGATAACGTCTGTGAAATTCCCCCACAACAGAGAAGTCGATCGCCGTCGCTTTATATTATCTGCTTACGCACCAACTGACTGTTATTCTGACGCCATTAAATGCAGCTGTATGACGCTTTGAGAGATGTGTAACGACGAGTGCAAGGCTCAGCTATCAAAGTGGCTATCGGAGATTTGAACGCGCTTTTGGGTAGACTTAACACATCTGAGACTAATTCGCCTTGGATATAACTCGACACCTACGGAAAGGGAAGGCAGCTGTTTCAGGTTTGTGGCGCAGCCGGTCCGGATTTACTTCGATCGTTACTTTCAACGCCATATAAGAGGTGGCCTACTTGGGTTGCAGCTAAGTGCCTCGCACATTCCGAAGATAAATGAGTAAATTATAATGTTTTTCTAGGCTATTTTCGAAACTTTCTACGGTCCAATGTCAATTCGCGCTAAAATGAGACCCCCTGTCCTTGTACAATGCAGGAGGCTTCCCAAGCTGTACCGCGAAACGAGATCCATCCAAACGCTGGATGTCAGACGGAACAGCGGAGCCGCCTGAACACTAGGTAAACCGCCCGCCAGTCCGGGAAACAATCCAGCCGTAACTTATCGAGGTCAAATGAAACTCAGCGTGCTAGGCGAGTGTGGAGCTTAGTGGACACAAGTTCAACCGAATGGAAAGGATGCAGGAATGCCAGGAAATTACTACTGTTAATTCATGTGGCAGCCTGTGAGCGAAGCCACTGGGGATCTATCAGGCGCGAGCGCTGCTTCTTACCAAATAGTTCAGCACAATTACTGTGGGTATTATTTAATTTTTTCGCTTTTACGTGAATCCAGGATGGAAACCAAATTTAATGGGAAAACAATAGTTTTGCAGAGTTTAGAATTTGTTAGCTAGCTTGAAAATAAGAACAGTTATTTTCCTGGCTTTTTCCAGAAAAAAGCAGATTTTTGAAAGTGGCAAAATATATATTCCCTAGCTCCCGGTACGTTGCGAAACACGAATGGATGACTACGGTTCTCGATCAATTAATTGAAAACTTGCTTTATTCAAATCAAGATGGACAGATAAAGCTAAGCGAAATACAGTAGAAATGTCATTTCTTCCCCTCACTAATGATTATATCTACTGAATCCACTTTACCGTGTTATGGGGCTGTTTGAGTCTATCATAGTATCTGCTAACAACGTAAACTTTAGGAGCATAGATGCGGAATTCCTTGTACATTTGTAATTCACTTGTCTCAACTTGAAAAACAGAACGGTTCAGTACAAGGGCAGAATGAGACTCAACATTTCAAGCGTCGGACCACAAACAGCAAATGCGTATCCACGAGATCAGGATGAACCTTTTCTCGAAGACCGTAAAGTATGACGATTCCTTTCATACCAAGCAACGTGCCTTTTGCTCCGCTTAAGGCCTCAGTGAACAAGCATACCGTAACGCAGGCTGCTGATTTATTAGAAGCAAACAGAGAACAACAATTGACAAGTTGATTTTCCTTAAGTGACCAAGAAATATTTTGATGACTATGGACAAGCTTTTTAACATTTTCGTTAAGATTGAACTTTTAAACGATTGGCTAACAGCTCCGTGCTGTAAACCTGAAGCTTTTTATAATGTCGTTTTATTTATATTTCTCCGTAAAACCAATGTAGGTGAAAGAGATTATGAATGAAACGTTGGTGGCAGTATTGGAATCGGAAGTCTACAATCCGCAGAGAGCTCAGCTCCTGTCTGTGCAGCTGTCCAACCAGTTAAGAAAATACGTGCATGAGGCGTACCCGAAATCACGTTACAAGATCATTGCCCAAGTCACAGTTGGATCCCCAGAAGGCTGCAGCATCATTATGACAAGCCGAGCGTTATGGAACCCAAAAGAATGTGGGGACACTTTTGTCGAGGCTACTTTTTCAAACACAAAGATCTTCGCGGTGGCCCTAGTTTTTTGTTTGTATTACGAATGAACTTTGCTTATTTTGAGTTTGATGAAAAATTACACAGGAAACTGCGTGTTAGAAGACAATCAGATTATTTAGACTTCTTTCACTTCTTTGGAAGAAAGCTTTTATTACAGCTTCATACAACCTAAATATCCCCCTTTTCGACAAGAAAATGAGGCTCAACTGTGTGCCGCAGTACGAAGATCATATAGGGGATATGTTTGTTGAGACGAAGTCAACTCTGTGGTTGTAACGCGACGGGGAGATTCCTGTATCCACCAGCTAACTTAAAAGTGAATACTAGCTATCAAACAGTAATTTTAGCAAAGCTTTTCTTGATTAGTACCTTCCCAGTTGCATTATTGCACTTATATCCCTCAAATGGTGGCGGCCTTAAGAGATGCCAGTTCCGATGGTCCCCGCTGCCCCCGGAGAGGAAGTTATATATAGTGCTGTCCTGAAAGAATGTTCTCGCGAAGGTAAAATGCTCCGAAGTATAACTGAAAAGTGTTTAAGAACGAATAGAGAATTTGGTGTTATTACAATTACTATCAGAGGTTTGTAGGCTTATCCTTCGAATCTACAGTATATATCCGCACACCCGTGTACCAATTGCCTGCATGTGATTTCAAACAGCAGCGTTGTGTCTCACTGCTGTTGTATCAATTCCGCCATGATCGTTTGGTAACGTTGAAATGATCTGAATGAAGTTGGTGCTTCAACTAGAGCCTGAATTCAAAGTCCTCTATACTGACGTTGTGTAGTTTTTGTCGGGAGTTTTTCAGCGTGCTGTGTCCTCCCTCGTAAGTAGCTAATTCAAGCCTCCTTCAAAAGCTTCTGCTCATTAATACATTGAGTTTAACGACAGTAAAACAGTGGGTCAAGTAAAGTTTTCTCTTGGGAGTGCGGTGGTTCGTAGAAGTGTACGGTTTTGGTACCATGAGCTCCCAGCTTCTTTTTTCTTAAGTTATTACATCGCTTATGTCGTTTAAAATTTCAGGGCGTACTGTTTATTCAACCGACTATTTTTGAGGACGGTATATAGCATTGTTTAACACTGACTTTCACAATTTAGTACAGCTCATCAAGAATCCTTATGATCTGTCCTATTTCGTCTTGAAAGATTATGATGAATTTGCCCATTTGCATATTTTTGAGTGCGTCTTGCTTCCGTTTGTCTTCCGTTTCTTGTACTCATTGGTACAACAGCTTGTATAATTTGTTGCTGAAGTCACTGGAACAAACTGATTATTTTCAAAGCACACTATCGGATATGTTTTTTGAATTTGAGATTCTCTAATGGAACAAACAAAACTGACAACCACATAAGACTGACCCGACCGTTATTTTTTGCTAGTTTTGCGTTCAGCTGTAGTCTAGCTACGAATTTTTTGCGTTGATTGCTCTTCCCTATATAATTAATAAGATTTCTGCTAGGCTTGGAGGATGAATTAAAGCAAAGCCATTGAATTGCTTCCTTCCAAGTTTTTTCACCGATTCAAGACTATTATGAACATCTGTTAGCCTAAGCTTCATCATTTGCGTACCATCATGTCGTGTTGTATTTCAGGCCACCTGATGGCTCAAAGCCTCTCTGTAGTTGAGATTTCTTTAGAATATGTTTCTTCCTATAGCCAGTCAACAGAAGTGAAAAACACCTTCCGTCTGACTACGCACTCTGTTCATCCTTGGATTTCTTGTTGCAGAGTCCCGTTGTACCATGAGTGCCCACAAACAACCACGCATGTCGTATGACGGTATGACGAATCCAAACAAAGGCTGTTGTTCTACCAAATCGCCGTACTGGACTTCTTCAGTATGAACATGCAGGGGTGCTGTGCGTCATACGTACCATAAAATTAGACTTTAAGATCTAACAGTCAGTCTTTGCTCTGAAACCTGGCGCTCATTTCTTCAGTTCCCCTAAAGTATCATACCAGGATGGACGCAGAACAAGAAAGCAAATTCTTGGCTCTATCGAGACTAAGGATCCAAACCGTACTGTTGAAATGAAGTTCCAATAACACCATTACACCCTTTATCGCACAGGTCACCTGTGATGAGCAAAAGACGTCTTTGGTTATTTTTTAAAGCATGTTCTGCGTTTGATGGTACATAAGATGGAGACAAAGAGTGGCAATGGTAAAAATTTTACTCTAGCTGAAATCCTCGAAGTCCGCACTATTTGATGAAGACCCTCTCATTGGCGAAAAATAAAGACAAAAATCCTCCCGGTTTCTGTCGGAGCATTTGAGTCTTCGCAAAAGGCATTGATGATTGCAAACTATTCTTTGAAGCTGGCTGATCGCATTTTAGGTAATACGCTGGAGTCCAAAATTTTCTACTGAAAGGGGCGGGCTGTTTGTTTAGTCATTGTGTGATACGTTGCAGTTCATTGCTGAACTTTTCTGCCAATATATCACTGGGATAATTCTGCTGAAGGATCGCCTTTCATTTTGGACGGGAGGACTCTTTTGTCCTAGTGCCATAACGGTGGCAGATTGTTCGTCGTCGTACCATGGTAGCCCGTTCCTCTTCTAACGGAATCCAGCAATCGTTGGGCTGTTGAGCGTGGATCACTCTCGGCATATTCTTCTCTCTTTTCGGGCTTGATATCCGCTGTGATTCACCTTCTAATCCGAACCGTCACGCATTGCATTTAGGATTGTTTGACCCGGTCGACCAGAGGATTGATTGAGAGCAGAGTTGATGTTTTTCCGTTCATTGATGTTCACACCAAAACGACATCTTTGAGAAAGTTAAGTGTGCGCACTGGATGGCTAGAATATTCAAACAAGGGTCTGGGATTTGTCTGGGACGATTAATTTCCCTTATTTGGGTGATCGGACAAACATGCCAGTCATACTGTATACTTCAGAGCACCCACGAGAAATTTCTGAACTGTGGTGAAACTATACTGTTTGGAAAATTCTATTGCTTGCGAAAGGCTAGACTGGTATGAAATACAAATTCGCATGCTTCTTACATAAACATACACCGAATGACAGCAACTGACTAAAACTAACACCAGTACCGAATTGTCATTAGAATAGCACGTGACTTCCCCATTATGTGACCCTACTGTCTCTGGTCCGTAATCAGTCAGCTTTCAAATGTCGGTTCCGCGAGCCAAGCCTTCGAGTAATTTTATTTAACTGAATTTCCGCTACGCCAGCCACGGAATCCTAAAGTTTAGCAGTAAGCAAGCTCACTGCATAACAGGATGGATAGAGGAGTTATTTTGGATTCATGTGTGCTTTCTTTATCACATGCTGATTTGTCTCTCAGACTAGCTAAGGGATTATCACGTATACCTATCTACAGTGGAATTTCCGGGTGACATCAGAAGAAATTCCAGTGAATTCAAAATACTATTTCTTTTTTTTATATTAACCAGTTCAGCTGCAGCATCAGTACCAGATCCTTAGCCCTCTAGATCAATAAAGGGCGTGACGGCTTAGAGAAAATTCAGTTGCCTATTTGGTAGGCAAAACAGACAACCGCAAGAAATCCAGATAATTTTCACCATGATTAGTTCAAACGGTAATTGGCTTTGGCGGCTTTCTAGTACGATTTTTTTAGTAAAATAATAATAATATAATAATATTATAATAATACTATTAACTGGCTACATTGAACTACAGACCAGTTGTTGATATCGTTGTCCACTAAAGAGCTTCATCAATATGGGGCTTGCTCGAAGCTTTTCTAATAATGTGCTGGTATCAGCAGTGCATCCGAGGCAGGAGCTCCATACCTCATTGTTTGGTACTTAGATAGGGTAAAAGATCCGTGGAGACGCAACATGAAGTGTCTAAAGGTTCCAAATAAGATTTCATTCATTGTGTAGGAGGTCATCAATTCTATACGGTTAGTATTGATGATTAACTTTAATGATTGACAGCAGAAGAAAACTGTGATTAATTTCAGCAAGACCTGAAAGGATATTAATTTTTAGGAGCTTGAGTTTGGACCAAAGGCTTGTACTAAAAGGTAAAGAAATAAGGGGATTTTTTGTTGCTACCAATACAGCACACAACCTGTCTTTCGAACCATGCCAGATTAAACTCAGAGTAATTTATTGCTCAGTTTCAAGAATATTATATGACGGAAAATTATTTATGTAGATTTGCAGTAATAAACGTCTTCCCTTTTGAAGAGATCCTCCGGAAATGCAAAAATGGAAAATTCTCCTGAAAAATCAATTTAGTCTCTTCTATTCTTTGCCTGTGGGAATTCAGTCACTCGTATCTAGCGTGAACAGCCTTTCTGTGTTTGTTTAACAATTTTGCAGGATGTTGAATTTTTTGTATCAATTTGGACCTTCTTCTGGACCGTCAGTGATCTTGGTGTGTGCTCTGCGCAACACGATGAAGGAAACAGCGGCAGCAGCTGTACCCGTATAACTGGCCGAAGCTTGACGGTATAACGGTCATATTTTTAGTGTATGACCGACTTCTGTGCCCGATGCTTCAAGACCAGTGACACCTTTTCTTGAAAGTTTGGAAATTGAAAAACTTAGGATGCGAAATTCTAAACCCATTCGAGTGAATAAAAACAACACTGTAGTATACATATTATTTGTACGTGGACTGGGTAATAGCCTTCCCTTTCGTTCCATTACAACACACTTGTCGAGAAAATTTCGTGTCTGGCATTCATTCAGTTGAGGTTGTATTGAGTATCCCCTTGAGATGCTGCAGTGCCAACTAGACTGCTTGCTCACAAGAGTGGCAAACTATGGTCAAACTGATTCACATCGATAGAAACTCTAGAGGTTTACATCTACAAGAGAAGTATGGTGCCTCAAATCCAGTCGATCACGAAACTTCTGGTTTTTAGCAAGCATAGGCTCGTGCCTGTGCTTGTGAAAGGATAAGTTGGAGGAATTCTATAGAGGAGAATGTCGGTAGCTCAGGTAGCGTAGATGGTCGTTGGCTTGTTCGCTGAGCTGGGCAATTTGGTTGCAAACGCTTCATCACCAATCGAGGTGACATCATCAGTGCGTAGTTGTGCGTAGCGGTGGGTTAGTGGTTGTTGTGGGTTAGTTGTTGACACAACCACTAACCCACCGCTACGCACAACTACGCACTAATGATGTCACCTCGATTGGTGATGAAGCGTTTGCAACCAAATTGCCCAGCTCAGCAAACAAGCCAACGACCAAGTTGGAGGACTGTTCCACAGCTTACGGTGTGGGAGGATGAAGATATATCAGTGTGGGATTGTATCACGAATAGCCAATCGAGTTTTTGTAACTGTCGGTTAGTAAAAATTTCCAAAAGAAAAGTAGGGGCTATTTTGCAGCATCCACATGCCGTAACTCACAAATCGGCTGACGGACGGGATAATTTTGGGGGTAAGGTAAAGACGATTAGGAATGATTTGATTATTGAGAGAGAAACGTGTGTAATAAGTACGGTGAATGTGACAACTAACGAAATGGATACATTTTCAAAAGTGTTTTGTTTGTAACTATGTCATGACCAATCCGAGAATATCCTAGCTACAAGTTTTTTTGGTGCAATTAATTTTTTGCTGGGTAACCACTAGTGATTATTGGGGAGAGTGGTATGTGCAGTGCACCTAAGCTGTTTCAACTTGAACTGCTGGAAACTTAGCTATAGAAAAAGGGGGTAGTAACCCGTTTCGCCCTCATACTTGCAAGCCCTAGCCTCTCCAAATTCTGCCCAAAATTGTGCATCTCAGGAACCGTTGAATAAATAGTGAATCCAATTTTTGCAAGGCTCATTCTGGGGGATTTTGTGATTGCGTGCATTTTACTTAATTTGACTGACAACTAACAAGGCCATTTTAATCGCGACGGTATTTTGTGAACGAAAACGGTGACAGGACGACAATTTGAGGTACGCTACGCGCGTTTACACTTGCGGTTTGTACTTTGTTACCAACCTAGAAATAAATTTTACGCTCAGAAAATTATCGTGTGGAAGTGGAAGAACAAAGAAGTCCAAAGAAACATACAGCAAGAGGATACTCTTTCGAGTGAATCAAAAATGCCGCTTTAGATTATGTCTATTCGGGTCACTCAGGGTTCTCGTGTTACGCATTTGATCGCTTTAATAGTTGATCTTTTTCTTTTATAAGTAAACTGGTGTATTTTTGCCCAGGAACTCAGTGGGCACTGATGCTAGGCACCGATCCGCCCAGCAAGTCTGAAGTGCGAGCAGTAGGACAGTGGTTTTTTGAAGCATTATTTTAGTAGAACCTTGTCAGTAGCTTTCGTTTGGACAAACTTGTGATATACTCTCGCACACCTCGACAGTTTGGTGACAATGTAGTTGAGTGGATGGTAGTGGCTGCCGGGTGATTATGTTTATGTGGAGACCGGCTGCTCATGTAAGTAAGGTGGTCGCTGGTTCGTTCATGGACTTGATGTTAGCGAAAATTAGTGCGAAATTTCTGTGGTGGTGCAAAATTTGAACAGCTGATCGTCATCATCGGTTGCGGTCCGGATTTTAAGGAGTCAGAGAACGAATGATCATCAGCAATAGACCGGACAACTCATACAGTGAAGTCCGCCAGCAGGAGGCTGTTGCTTTCCTAATTGACCGAAATTTTGTAGAACTATTTT
Organism: Opisthorchis viverrini; assembly: GCF_000715545.1. NCBI lineage: Eukaryota > Metazoa > Platyhelminthes > Trematoda > Opisthorchiida > Opisthorchiidae > Opisthorchis > Opisthorchis viverrini. Next base: position 250,272 of record NW_008751789.1, read on the forward strand.
TTGCATTTTTGGGCGAAGCTTGACCGTATATGCCGAACACTAGCACATTACTTTGATTAGTTTGTCTCAGGGACAATTAGACACTCTGTGGATTGATTCCTCGAGGGAGAGGGTGTTGAAACAAGCAGATAGTTGATACGGTTTGAGTGATTAAAAATGTCACTATGATCTCCTTTATGACCTTTTGGATGGTTGCCGTCCAAAACAAGATAACTGATGACTAATTTGATTACTGAAGCGTATTTCGCTGACACCAACGACTTGAATTTCGCATACATTGAGTTTCACTGGAACCAAGGCAGGGCAGTCCACCTGGTCGCCGGTTTGGTTTAACAGCTTTCGAGTGTTTCACGAGTCCAAGACCAGTTGTCGCTTCTCGCTTACGCGCATAGAACGGGAATACTGTGGGCCCGCACCAACACTGAAGGATGTGTAACTCCTTGGTCTCACAGTACCTAAAAATTTTTACAGTCATTAGTCACAGTTATTTAATTCATTTTTGGCGGTCGTCGGCACTGAGCTGACTCCGATCGGTCATGTAGGCTGTATTTTATTAGCTCCCTACCTCTCCGATAGGAAAGTTAGCTGCTCGCACCCAGTACACATCCGAAAAACCCAGAATGTATGACAACCTAGTCGTCACATACTAGGGCAGTGCTCAGCGTCGGATGACGGAGTAAGACCATATTTGTTTACCTCCCTTACAATGAATAATCCTAATAATGGGCATATTTCACGGTTAAAACACGTCTCATCAATTCATGCTACCTTATAGGATGCCTAATGAGAAGTGTAACGGAGACAAAACGGATAAGCAAGCGAATAGACAAACAGGCAACCGAAATTGGAGATATAGAATGACGACCCACATAAGGGCGGTGGCACTTCCCTGGACGACATGCTCTATTGTTGCCTTTGGATATGCAAATGGCGTAACGTACAAATATTCGCAATGCTACCTTCAATGGCAGTCAAGACAAACACAGTCCACGTGACAGAGCATTGATTAGTTTGTGGAGTCTCGATTCAGTGGCGCTTTAATTCTGGTTGATTGCTCCTTGATAAAAACCGTCCTTGTGGGTGGAAACGACGGCTTTTAAAGATCTAAGATCAAGCTGAAACTGAGAGCCTGCGATCAGTAAAGCGAAAGAATTCAACAATAAAACCAAAAGATCGAAAGAATTAGGCTCATTACTGGCCGTCGCTTGGCCTGACATCGAGCTGATATACTGGACTAACAAAGAGGCCGAATGGAGCACGTAATAATAGCATATGCATTCCACAGAAAGTTTGAAGGGCGCACAAGCAACATATCGCAACCTGGAAATACTCATACCCACTTAACGTTTCTTCCAAACAGCGTAATTCATAGAACTGTCTTGAATTGCACAGCATATGTTTTAAATCATCACTCAACTCAAGCATTCAAAAGAAAAGCAGCCTCCCTACAGTGTTAGCCCTTTTATTATAGATCGGTTTAATTAGTTCAAATTAAGGTTGCCGGTTCCAGCGTCTCGAATCAAATTTTCACAACGCCAAACTTCTTAGAATCCGTGATTTAGTGACGCAGATTTACGGACGGATGGAGAAACCACCCGAACTGATTGGTTGAGTATGAGAAAAAAAGTCAGTTCATCGGTTATTTCATCTGCAGTGGAATGGACAGAACAGAATTGCAGGCAATTTTGATAAGCCGTGTGCATTTCTCGGCAACGGAGATGGTCACAGCGCTCTATCGGGTGAATTCTTCCTAATTTTCTGTTTATTTTAATGGTGACGTGTAAGTAACAAGTTGTTTTGGAGATGCCGTGTGGATTTTAAGAACCAATGGGAACATTTTTGTTTTCATCTGTCCTACCTTCAAGAGTAAAACTATGGCAGTTTTCTGATGAAGTATCGATCAACTATATGAATACGGAGCTACACGTATGACTCAGTCAATGTGGGAGAACGTTTTATGAATGGCGTGTTTTTCATCTGGGGTTGTTATCACTTATGCATTTACTCTGGCCTATTCATTTTTGATTGCGTTTGAAATATTTAGGAGTGAAATAGGCTCGGTTTTGTATTCCATTTTCCCGTCTTCCGGTGATCGAAACTGTGGCGGCAACCTGCTACTCACTCAACCTACCTACCCACTCAACCCTGCACTTACGATGTCACCTCGATTGGTGATAAACGTTTGCGTCACCTCGATTGGTGATGAAACGTTTGCAATCCAACTGTCAAGCTCGGCGAACAGACCAACAACCAAGCAAAAGTTGGTTGCCAGAAACTCAACTATGACTAAATGGGACTACACTGAAAACTTATTTCAGTGCTGTTAACGGTTGAGATCCCTTAGTTTCAGCGATGACGGCATAGTTTGAAACCAGTTCTGTGCCTTAGATCGACCACCAATTAGATAGCGCACATGGGTGTCTGACCGTTATTTGTGAACTCAATTTCGTTTCATCACAAGAAACTGTCGGCAATGTTTTCTTGCCCTCAGGAAATTCTGTCCTCCTTTCAAGAGGATATTAACTTCATGCTGACAAACATGTGAATAGCGTTAACATTATTTACTGTCTATAATTCACTCCTTCTGCGGAATTTTGGTGGTCTAGTTTAGTGAAACATTCAAGATCCCCTAAATCAGATGTTTTATCGGAAATCGGTGTACGTTGGCTGACATACACAGCGGAGCATTTAGATAATTGACTTTTGGTGAACAGCACTGAGAGAGGAATGAAAAAGGGCATATTGATACGGGCGATGGGTTTTCAGAATGGGTTATCTACTCCGAAATGCGAGCAGATTATAATTGGATTGAATGTAGACAATCTTATACTAAAGGCTAGAAGATTTGTCCTACGCAGTTGAGTAGGGCTAAGACTCTTTTTCGATTACCGGAAATAGTTACTGAAACTAGTAGTAACTCACCTCCATTTCAATATCGGGACTTTCTTGGACCCACTAGCTCACATTATTCAGGGCTTTCGTCTACTTATTATGTGCACTTTGTTTCTTGATCTCAGGGTTGTTTATTCAAAATCCCTCGGTACCGCCGTTTTTTTAGAGAACTACCCAGTTTCGTACGACTCTTGGAGAGCCCATGACCGGTTTCGTCCTTAAAAACATCATGAACGAGAGATTCAGGTGAGTCTGCCATCAAAATCAAAGTAGTATGGAAATGAGTGTATTTCGCTAGCCTGGGATAATGTTTATTGAAGAAAAACACAGTAGCTTGATAACAACTGATCGTAGTACAAGCGTAAATTAGGGTGACCTTTGTTGTTCAAAATGTCGTCATCGAAAATCGCATCTGAAAACTTCGCTTTGGAGGTGTGCCAAAACCGTTTGGCGAGAGGACAGTGAAGCTTCGCTTCACAGACTTTACTAACATTTAAAAGTGTGGAATCAAGCCTCAAGGTCACAACTCACATTGACTTGATAGTCACATGTGGCCTGACCGTGGTCACAAGATAACGCATTGCACTTAACTAAACGCTTGCAAATATGATGGCCGTTCATAGGCCGTGTGTCAAAAGCACGTGATACTTTACTAGACAACAACAACTGAACTGTCAATATCGAAGTGATATGAACGATTCAAATGCGATAAATAAAATTAACTGGAATGCTGCTAGTGGAGCTGAAACACAATAAAAGTGAGAGGATGAAAATATTTCCGCAATTCTCGAAAAAAACTAGTACTTTAGAGGACACCCAAAATATGTCTGGGACAGTAGTGTTATCTCACTGAAGGCTGGCCAACAAGAAGCATAACATACTCTTTCTGCAATCATATTTTTCTGAATACTCTTCATGAGGGCACGATAAGACTTTTCACTTCGTTTGAAGTGCATGCGGTGAATGCAGCCTGAATGTGATGCGTATCCTCAGAACTTGTTTATTTCTGGGTAGCCTCCATCGTGGTTTCTGCGAGACCAATAGTCCACTATTATCTAGAATACTTACGCGTATGTAACATCGCTGCTGTAGGTGTGGCAGTGAATAAAATTTGATAGACAGTTCGGTCAGTCAGTCAATTCAAGGGTCTTATCGGACTTTTCGCTTTGAGGTGCAGGCAGTGTGTTCAGCATTGATGGCGGTGTCCAACATATGAAGTAGATCGAATAACAAACACATCTGACATTTAGCTATTACTGATTTACTTTGAGGACCAGTTCTGCTGCGATATACACTGAATGGCTCCTGGTGGTTGTGCTTATAATGGGATCCCACTTATGCGCTGCACTTTATGCGATGATCCCAATTTAGGGAATAGTTGGGCCCATCTATAGAATGGTGAAGTGGGCGGGGAAAGGGGTCATTTGAGCAAGCGAAGTAGATCGTTGTTGGTCATCACTCGGAGGCTACTGAAGTATATTCGGTCTTCGAGTTTATGGCCTGCTTTGGGCTTTGTTACAGAGAGGTGGGCCCAAACCTCCTGTGCTGTGTCGATATTTGGGCCATTTGGGTATGAGCTACTCAGTTTGCAGCACATGTTTCATTTATTGATCGGTCAAATCAAACTCAGAACAGTGATTAACTCAAGTTCAATGCGATTGTTGACGTTACGGTTGTACGAACTTTGATCCTGAAAACCGACTGGGCCAGCTCAATTAGGTGACATTTCTCTGTGACCAAAGTTGGGCTGTCTTAGATGAGTTCGACTGTTGAGACAGCATTTTCTCGGATCGGTGTAAGGTGATATTGTGGGGCCTTCAAAGCGAGAAGTCTTATTTCAGAAATTCCCCCTCCCACACACATCTTTGAAACTTCAGCCTGAGTAGTTTGAGTCTGTTGATAGGTTTACTTATCTTGACACCTTCATAAGCCCTGAACACAATATGAGAGATAAAATCAACTCACAAGCCGCAGGTGATATTCCCCAACTTGCTTCATGAATGCATAACACCAAAACGAATACGATTGCAGCCAAAACTTAGGGCTGTGAAACTTGGCCTAAATACCTAAATGGTCAAATGGCTAGAGAAAAATCTCAAACCGATATCTCGTAGGATTTGTCATTACAGCCTTCTAGACACGTATAAATTCGCTGATGCAAGCAAGCAGCAAATGATCTCATTAGACATATCTATCCTTCACTGACGCCCCACTCACATAATCATCTCTTTGAGTACGCGAAAGAAGAAAGGTTTGAATACTCCAACTAACGATCTGAAGGGACTACAGTTGCGACACACACGTGATATGGAATTTTTTTCCAACGAAAAGCTCTACAAGCAAGCTTGAGTTGACATAATAGGCTATAGATTAGGCCCAGTCTTCGGTGAATTTTTTTCTGGAAAGCCTTGAGCGACGCCAACTCCGCTTAACTGTAGACAAAGCGCACTTATGCCGGCAACATGTAGGCGATGTATTCGCCATAACAGACAAATCATCACAGCTGCAAAAACTTTTATCGGATTTTAATTAGGCCTATCGACCCATCCAGTTTACATCCAAAGAAGAAAATAAGGGCTGATTGCAGTCATAGGATGTACAACTGCTAAGAAAAGCTGGTTGCTTGATCAAACGTTTGGTTCACTGGAGACCAATCTAGATGAAGCACTTAACTAACGTTAATAGTTGTATCTCGATGGAAAATAAACGAAATTTAGTTCGGTGTCCTGACAAGAAAAACCTGCTCCGAAAGCGAACATAAAGCCTAAATCCACAAGCTAGTTGGCATGATTCGTGAATATGACCATCCGGACAGGTTCATCTCAAAACATAATCTCTGCAACAATGAACACCAAGACCGAAAGAAAAACCATTTCCCTCATTCTTTCTTCAAGGGGGATCTGGCCGAATGCTATCGAACTCCGCGTCTGCAGAACACACATTAGAAAGCACTTCCAGTCACTTCAGTCAAAGTGTGGTTCACGACAATTCAGCTGATGACTCTATATCTCAAAGATGGGCTGGCGGTCCGTGCTCATGATTGGTTATCTACTCGTTCACCTGCTAAGGTATAGCGAAACACATAGTGCGCAAGACACATCACAAACACAAGGGAATAAAGTAACATAGCGCATTTTGGTTGGTAACCGGATAGAGGATGTCTAATGCTAAGGCAGTGGTCAGTCACGTGGTTGATGCGAGTTAAGCCATTAATTCTATCAACGCATTCTGCACACTATACTGACCAAGATTCGTTCAGTATCAATGCCTGAATACAGACGAGGCAATCGCTTTTGGCTCATGCAACCCGAGTCTGTGAACTCAGAGAACATTCCTTTGCGCAATGAATTTTTCGTGATTTGCTCACGTGACCTGCTAGCCAATCAGTTAGTTACATTTATACCCACAAATTCCCCTTAGTCCTCGCTTTACTTATATAGGTTGCTCGCTTTCAGATTTGCAATCCTTCGATTTGTATTGAATAAAAGAAGGAATCACGGAAACAGCAATGTTCTTCAGTATGTGTCCTGTGGGTTAAAGTTATCCCAAGCGACATTCATAAATTCTACTGTTGAAGGAAATACACCGAAGTGATGTTACATCCGATCGTCACGACCTAGTGGCATCTATCAACTGGTAACTATTGCTAACAAAGTCCGTCACTGTGTCAAGCAGCATTTCATTCTTCACAAAGAGATGAACGCATTCACCACAAACACGGTGGGTCGACAGACATCTAAAAAAGTGGCTGAACTAAGGACTACATTGGAGAATAACAACGCCCGTAAATCCTTCCCGATTGATTGCTAGATTGTATTCATAACTCCATCAAAATGGAAGGCATACATTTAAGTATTGTTCTATGGTCCGAAACTTTACCGTTCGCGTAGTAGACACTCAGTTTGAAGACATTCGTAGCCGTACGAACCAGCTTGTACTGGTGCTCCGCAAAGCGAATATCTACTGAAATTATTTCGTATGAATATATGTTGCTCTGCAGCTGGAGCCCAATATTTTATTGGGATACTTCGCAAACAAAGGATATTAAAGCCTTGAGGGAGAGAGGATATAATCTTTACCAGACCGGACAAAGGTCCAGCTACTGGTGCTCTCGGCAAAAACAATACATTATCTCATAGTGCGTCTGATGCAACCGGATTTACCAAAGCAACGAAGCAAGACCGTATAAGAAATGTGAAATCTCGGAAAAGTGACTAGTTGAAACAACCAAAGAATAAAGGTTATATCACTGAAATGCAGTAGGAATGCTTGAAACCCACGAGTCGGCATTGCCAAGTATGCAGACCCTTTCAAGGTTACTAAACTTTGTCTTGCACGATCATTTTTGCCACAATCGAGTCTTATCCCGATGAAAATTGTTCTCTGATTGGAAAAAAACTTTAATGTATCCGCTAAATATTATGTGATCGGAAGCTGCTTGGAATTTTTACTTCATTGACTCCATCCTCAAGGTCAATTTTACTCTGAAGAGCCATCGTCATACTGTACGCTCAGCATAAAGCTTTTGTACAGCGAAAACAATAACAGATAGACGGATGGATTACTTACAGGATTTTTATTTGGATTAGGGTTGGAGGTTGTTCGGCTGAAACAATTACACCGTCCACTTTCCGTAAGCGCTTTGTTGTCATAAATTCTTCACACCATCATAAAAATGATACATCTACATGTCCATTCCGTATTTCTGCCATTGTGATTTCTCGCGAAAGGGGGAACTTGTTACGCTTTCTGTTTTCAGGATTCCGTGCTTACCAGAGTACGGAATAGTAAACCTCAGATTAAATACCTGTTATTTCTGCTATCTCACAAAATATGGCAGCTTAGTTTAGATGAAATACAAATGAAACCCAATCAGATGTCAGCCAACAAAGTTCTCAGAATCGGTGCCGCTAGATGCAAACACTAGGTGCAAAACTGCGCTTTTGCTCAAATGGCCCCAGTGGAAAGTGGCTTGCTAGAGAAATTTGTGCTTCGACACATCAGGCGGTCAATCATCGTTGTGATATCGCACGCCCACTCAGCTGAAGCGAATCGCAGACCAAATCAACTTGCCCTAAGTGGACAAGAGAGATCCAAAGCTGACTATTGGAGCGCAATGACCAATAACCATTGATCAATGCAGCGCACTCGAGGACACCCTTCGTTAGTTGTCTGCTGCTCCTATCAACTTGAATACTAAGCTGCCCATCCGCTTTCCTCTGTTCCATTGTTAGCGAATGCTTCACAAACAAGATGACATGTATGACACCGGGTCTGTTGCCAGTGACTCATAGCCCATTTCATCCTCCAAGTCGTTTGATGAGCCACATCACAACAAAATGCACTATCTATGACTGGATTCTTGTGATATCGCACGCCCACTCAGCTGAGGCGAATCGCAGACCAAATCAACTTGCCCTAAGTGGACAAGAGAGATCCAAAGCTGACTATTGGAGCGCAATGACCAATAACCATTGATCAATGCAGCGCACTCGAGGACACCCTTCGTTAGTTGTCTGCTGCTCCTATCAACTTGAATACTAAGCTGCCCATCCGCTTTCCTCTGTTCCATTGTTAGCGAATGCTTCACAAACAAGATGACATGTATGACACCGGGTCTGTTGCCAGTGACTCATAGCCCATTTCATCCTCCAAGTCGTTTGATGAGCCACATCACAACAGAATGCACTATCTATGACTGGATCCGATGGAAGAGCGCTGGTCGTGCTATAGACAGTCAGGTCAATGATTTGAGTAGTTCTCCAAAGTGTAAAACGGTTTTGTTGACGAATTTTATCGACCAGTTTGCCCCCCCCCCTCTACAACACTCAACAGTTTGGACTGAAGGTGATAACTTTGTGTGTATTGAACTTACCCAGTTGGCGACAGCAGCCGTGGTCACCTTTGAGTCAGAGTACTTGCATCTATATCAACTTGTTCAACTTAATCCCATGAAGCAATTGAACGGGACAGAAATATTTCAGTTATGCTCAAGTAGTAATGCAAACAACCATGAGTAACTTACTCTGTTTGCCTTTATTCGAAGGGTGAGAAATAATTTTAGTTGGCCTTGGGGATGCAACTTCTGTGGACGGCTCACTACATATCATCACATTATATTTCTACATCATACAACGTGCACTTCGAGCCCATTCTGTGAATGTAGTTTAGGCATATCCTGATAAGTCATAGAAATGTGAATTTCTCTCACGAAGATGATCACAAAGTAATACTTGAATGTGTATTCTGATCTTTGAAAATAGAAAAGAAAGACAGAAACATTGAAGAAAATAACTGTTTCTTGTTTTTTTGTTGTCTTCGTTGTATCTGTTGTTTGTAGCGTCACCAAATTCTCCAACGAGAGTAAATCACATGGGAAACGAACAGTCTGATTTCTAGAGAAAACCTGGTGAAAAATTATGGTTGTCGTGATAGTGGCTCTATCATACATACAGTAAGGAATTAAGATAACAAAATCAATGATTCTCATGAGTTTGAATCAGACAAATGCGAGCGAAGGAAAACGATAGAAAATTACAACGGCCAAGCAGGATTTCTCCGTTGCCTTCAACTTCAACCAGAGAGCGACAAAGCAGAACACTATCTAGTTCTTCCAATAAATTACACAAATAAGCGAGCTTAGAAGACTCACAACGGTATTTTCAAGAACTGGTTCTCTTGGTGGCAGGCAGGAGCACACCGTGGGTGACAGGTTAACCGGGGAACGTGATCCCTCTTTCTGTAGGTTTTTGTAATCACTCCGCAATGTGCGGGGCGGAATGGGAGAACCGCGTATCATTTACACCGTGTTTTTTGGCATGTAAGGCCAGGTGATCACTTCGAGCGAATGCACGGCCACACATCTGGCAATGGAAGGGACGCACCCCAGTGTGTTTTCGAATGTGTCGTGTTAGTTCATCCGAACGGGCAAAGCGCCAATGACATTCCGTCCAGGTGCATGCATACGGTTTTTCTCCGGTATGTGTACGAATATGAGCTTTGAGATGAGAACTTTTCGAATAACTCTTCTGACAACCGTTGTAAGTGCATCTATGCACCACAGTGTTCAGGCTGTTGACGTTGTTCATATTGCTGCCACTTGGCATACAGGAATTGGGAACAATGGGCTTCTTGGGTGAATTTTTGCGCGTCCGCTCACGTGTGACTGGGCTCAATTGATTTGTTCGGTTCCCACCGAACTCTTTTTGTGTAAATGACCGTACAGGATGCATCGATTCGTAGGTTTTGCTACCAAGTGTATTTTGAGATATTACATTGAGCAGCCCATGACTGGTATAAACTAGAGGTTGTTCCGAATGAGTCATGAAATTGATCTCGTCTCGTTTTACAACTGGAAACTCCTTGTGTCCGTCTTCATTCTCGAATGGTGAAACCAATTCAGTGAATACTCGTCGACGACCTCTAGTGAAAAGACCAGTCGAACCGGCTTTCTGAGAAGTGTTGTGTACATGACGAATATTTGCATCGTTATCGAGCCTGGCGAACGTGCGACCAGTACAACCCAGATCTGAACTGACCATAGGGTATATGTAGTTTGGTTGAGGCACCGGAGCATAACATTCTGCGGTCGTTCTTTTCCACGTATCCAAATGCTCCAATTTCGAGTCTAAAAATGGTGAGTTCTTCGACTGGGGGATGAGTTGTGGAGTGGTATAAACAGGGCTTGTTAGGGTGATGTGTGATTCCGAGCTGGAGGACGTGGGGATTGAAACAGTTTGAGGCAGGGTTTGGGACAGGTAGGCCTGTACATGTTTGGGAGGATTGGGACATTGGAGAGGCTCAGAAAATTTATTCGAGGAATATGTCAACTGAGAGTCAAACTGAGGCGCACTTTTACCCAGTAGTTTGTCAGAAGACTGTAGTCCGTTTTGAGTTGATTCTTGAGGTCGCCATATTGCATCAACGGAACCGAACTGACTCCAGTTGTTCCAATCAACGAATTCATCTGTCTGTTTAATCGGATTGTTTTTCGTGTTCAGCTCAATTTGTGTCACGTTTTGTTCCCCGTGTATTTGTTTGGACTCTGATCTCTCAACTTTGGTCGGTTCGGAAAACATGACGTCACAGTTATGCTCTGTATCCGATTTTGTATCACATAGCATTAGGTCAAATTTTACCGGATCTTTGTTCGTTGTTGGGTTCTGGGGAGGATAGGAGGCAAGAAGTTGCTCAGCGATTTCTGACATGTTAAACGAAAGTTGAGTGGAAGAAGCACGCAGGCTGGACATGGACGCGCTGGATGATACCAACGAAACGAGTTCCGGTTCACGCATGTGCCGGGTCTCGCATTCTGAACGGGATGCTAAGGGGAGGCTTGGATCTTGGTAGGTGTTGACTAAAACGTCGACGGTCGGATGATCGGGAAAAGTGCCGGGCCAACATGGTGGGAAATCGTTTAGGTATTCGGTTTGTTTGGACAGTGGGTTGTTCCGACAGCAGTCAATTATTGCACGACCTTCATTGATTCGGAAAGGATAGGTGCCGGAATTTTCTTCTTCTGCAGGGTTAGAGGTCAGCATGACGTTCGAAAGTTTCTGAAAATGTAGAGAACGTATGATAGGATGCGTTTGCTGGAACATATGCAAAATACGGGTAATTCAATGTTTTCAGTCACGGATTCTAAAAAAGTGACGGATTCATTTTGATAATTTAATCGATTAGTTTTGTCCTCCGAGGAAGATGACTTCAGTAAATACTAAGTGATTTTTTAAACATTCGGTACTCTTATGGGAGAAAGTAAGCCCTAATTCGCGAAGTTCGCTCATTCCCACATCGATTCAGCTTCAATAGCGAACTCAAGCAGATCCAGCTGAGTCTCTCCTTTGTGATGTTCTTCAACTGCGAGTGTTAAAAAAGCTGCCTGGCCTTTTAACTGGTAAACTATTTGAAATAACACAGTATGTTAAGGAGATTCCGGCACCCTTATGAGTAGTATCCTCGGGAAAAAACTAGACGTAGTTCTTTTAAGCGACAGATCTGGTCATCGGTCACATAAGCTGTGCTTAAAGCAAGTGATCAATCATCGTTTATTATTGCCGGTCGGTGCAAAAAATGATTTGCATGTTTAAGTAAAGGTTTCCACTCGAAACAGCTTTCGGCTCTAAACAGCTCTCCATGACCCCCAAGCTATCACGGGGAGTTAGGCCTGCAAGGAGGTCAAAAGTGAACTTCTGAGGTCGTGCATAGATTAAACTGATTTTTAGCCCTTACCGGCTATTCACAGGTGTGCCTATGTCTGGGTTTGATAAGTGCTGTACCCATCCAAATCACTTTGAGTCCTCACAGGCTTTAAAACCGTCACTCTCCGGTCTCACAACCTCGGTGAAAATTGCATCCAGCTGCTTGCACAGGTAACATCATCTAAATTTCTCGGGTTCCATATGCCGGAGCAGTGAAGCTGGACACGGATGCTAACTCACCATGCGTTTGTTCGTATTTATACATGACTAAAGCAAAAGTCACGTGAATGCATCTGATAACCAGACACAGCCATTCCTATTACTGCGTCCAAGCATGTTTAGTAAAGGAATTAGTACAAAACTCACAAGGGTGGCTCACGCGACACATTTTGGCGGAATTGTCGAGCAAATACTTAGTGCTAAGAGAAAACTAAACCCACGGATGCTAACTCACCATGCGTTTGTTCGTATTTATACATGACTAAAGCAAAAGTCACGTGAATGCATCTGATAACCAGACACAGCCATTCCTATTACTGCGTCCAAGCATGTTTAGTAAAGGAATTAGTACAAAACTCATAAGGGTGGCTCACGCGACACATTTTGGCGGAATTGTCGAGCGAATACTTAATGCTAAGAGAAAACTAAACCTGTGAAATGCACTCATTTGCAAACTAATTCGGTTTTTCGAGAGACTCATCTGGAACCCAGCTGAATCTCTCGGTTTTGATGTTTCCACACAACTGAATGTGCTGCACCAGGCAGCCTCATGTTTCAGTCGCCACGATATTCGAGATATCGCGATACATATATATTTTTTACAATCAGTTCACATTCAGTTGGCTATTTAGAGTGTTTTCAAACCACTACTAACATCCACAGAAGAGACTGATCTTGGTCACATCCTCCGGGTAGTTCTTCACGGTAGACAGATTTGTATGCCTTAGAATCCCAATGAAGACCTGCAGGCTCCATTTGACTATTCCATCAAAAAGTTCTGTCTGTCTGGACACGATTCACCTACTCGTTTATCGGTTAAAATAGTCTTTCTTTCTAGGGCAGCTTGCCAAGCAAACTAGGGATATTTTATCAAGACGTATCATCCAATGGATTTTTACTTAACAGTAGAGCAGACTGAACCAGAAAGAAAACCAGAAGAGCCAACAATCACGCGTTTCGGTGATCTAGGTTATGCGGAACCGATTGAACCGATCCTTGTAATGATAGTGGCGCCTCAATTCAAGCGGAACAAACATTTAACAATCAAAAAACCACTCTAATTGTCTCGTAAAAGTTTACACTTCTCATTTCGTTCCCGCTTAGAGAAGAACATCAGTAGGAGAAACCCAAAGGAAGTACTACACTATGCAATTCAATCTGACTAATTTGACCTTCTGGACATATCAATAAATCCAGTTGATTTCGAAAGCATGTGACATTAAGTTCACCTATGCAACTAGAACAAGGCAAAAAAGTGTGGTTCAAGTCCAAGCACCCCAAAAGATGCCGTCAACTTGTGGTCAAAGCTGTCAGTTTTCCTTTTATTTGGTGTACAACTCAGGGGCATATTACGTATTCATAAAAATGTGCCAGGTTTACACAATTTTATGATCGTTATTCATGACAGATGGCATCTCAACATCGATACACCAGAAACCCCAAAATTTGAGCTAGAATTTCTTCATGGCATGTTTGTACCGTGTATAAGAGAGCTTCTTCGCGTATTACTTTTAGGTTGCGGCGGTGCACCGACAAAATTGGTAAGTTTCAGTCACAGCGTACCTCGGACTAAGTGCCAAGTTTTAATTTTTTCAACGCGTCATAACTAGATAACGTGTGCGACCTTCGTTAAAAATAGTCATGAACCGAATGCTCTGGCCAAAATCTGACATATTTTCGACTCATCACGACGAAAGTCTTAGGTGATGTGATAGATACATATCAGACGAAAGTTAGAAGAGACGGTAACGATATCAAGGAGTAGTGGTTGCAGGCTAGCCTCGCATGTCAGATGTCCGGGGTTCAAATCCGAGCACGGCCATTGGATATGCACTGCTGATGAGCTCTGATAAGAGTGAAACTCGAGTCCAGTCCTTTGGTGTGGACACACCGGAATAATTACGCCAGAACAGGGACACAGCGGTTCAAACGAGAGTGGTGTGGCTATGAACAAAATATCAAAATCTCTGGAATATCCTTACAACTAATGCCTATGTCTAGGTTTTTGTTGAACCGTCAGACCGATAAACGGGCTCAATAAGAAACAGGTAGAATCGCAGTCTTCAGTTTGCGGTTATCCTCGTTAGATTCACAGCCAAGTGATTGTAATTTTGAGGGCCATGAAAACTCTTTGTGTGTTTCTATTGGGCCGCGTTAGAAACAGTCCTTTCTCAGGCTGGTCGTCAGACAACCTATTCAGATGTGGATAAAATGTGTCGTAAACTTTTGAAGAGTGCATTTGGCCTCCTAGTCATTCAATTAAACGGGGATCTATGGCTGGCTGCTTGAAATTTGTGGGTTCCAATGCACACTGTTTCGTATTGAGAAGAGACTGTTTGTCAAAATAAACAGAAGCAAAACGAAACATCGTAAACCTGGGTTTACTCTAAATAGTAATTTCAAAGTCGCTTTCAAGAAATCAGCTACGAAAACACCGTTTATTTTTGTAATGTCTGAAGGGCAAGTTTACAATTAGAAATTCGACGCTGCACGTAAGTCACAAGGATTCTTCATTAGTGTCCTTTGTACCGTTTTTTGTAACCTAATCAAGTACACTTTGATTCTCACAGCCCATAAATATAGCATTGTAACTGCACACGTAACCGTTTTCGACAGTTTGTTTTATTCTTCGGTACCAAAGAATGGTGAAAATTTCACACGATTCATAGAGATGAATGTGGCTGGGATAGACTCACACAAAAGTGACCGGATTTTACGGGGAAAGTCCCAAATTAGCCTATACTGGTTCTATAGAATGCTGGTTGCACACGAAGACGTATTAGATCTAGCGTATTGTTCCCCATTAGGCATAGGTATCTACCTGCACCTTCTGGGAACCTTTGAAAATCAGACGAGGACTCTGAACATTTGCGAAAACTCCGGACACATCCCATGTACAGCCAAAACTTTCATTCTGAAGCTTCATCTTTATTTGTTTTGTGGTCACGTTTGACCGCAATGCTGTCGGAGTGGAAGTGTCATGGATACAGTGTCGACAAGCCTGCACAAGCCAAGTCCATTTTGTTGTTACCAGTAGTAGGACCGTCAACTAGATGCAAATAGTCATACTGCATCTTTCTATGTGGAAATTTCAACAATAAAAGGTGATAAGCCCAAAACTCGTTTGGAGTATGTAGATCAGTTAGCCAGTGAAGGAACATTACTGCAAAACTGTGCACTGAGAACCGTAATGAGCGTTTAGATTACAGTAGTAGGATTACGAAAAATCAGTAGGATAACCATTTAGGATCTACTACACGTAATCTCAATCCACATCTCGACAGAACCCACAAATGACAGGTGACAATTCGTAATCTTGATAGGGACATACATACGCTGATAGACAGTACGTACGTCTGCGTCACTCGGTGTACCACCGTAGCCCACAGAGTGCTTACCAAGCGTGAGGCAGAAGTACATCCTGTGGGGACAAGTCACGCCCCAGACGATTGATCAGTCGGTCGACAGACAGTGTAGATATCCTGTTGCCGAAATTACGTTTTTAGGCCTATGTGGTACAATGGTACAATAGGTACAACGGTTTACCTATCCCACCCAAGGATCCTGAACATCGAGATATAAGTGCAGAAAGTCCTAGTAGCTAGTAGCCGAATAGAAGGACAAAATCCTTGGAGCAAATCATGGGGTCATGTATTACCCGATAATCCCAAATACCCATTCCCGAGCTGTATTTTCAGTGATGCTCATTTTGGAATACATACTCTACAGTATCTCAAAAAGCGAACCAATCAAACGAACAACAAAAACGCTCCTAAATCGGACCCTTTCTAGTTACTCAACATCATCACCATTATCGACATCATGACATCAGTGTTCAACACCGATGCTTCACTGTCGTACAACCATAATTTATTTGAAAACCTAATTGTAAAGAAAAGAATAAAGGTGCTCGGAAAAGGGACTTAGTACCAGCTTACTACAGTTGTTTCGAGGTTGCTACATCTCCAGACATTCACTTAGGCAATTTGTATAGAAACTGACAACAAGAACGCCAGTGATATCGGTTAGCAGCCATATCTTTCAGTGTTACCAACAAGGCGCAGTGGGGATCAAGCGGTCCCCATCCTGGAAGTTGAGTAGCACAGACTGCACCCGAGCGTTTCGTAATCTCCTTCCTCTGTCAAATCAGGAGTTGACGACCTCGTTGCTTACACCACTCTGAGTTTGGCGTGGAAATCAGGACTCTCTTCGGCAAACGGGTTACTCAACAATTGCCGTAGAAGTTCGAGACTGGCATCCCGCCCACAGAACACAGTTAACGAGACAACATTCCGCAAAATAGCAGGCTTTTACCATCGGATAGATATGTTTCTGTTTGTTTAGCTGTCAGGAACAGCAGTCAGTTCATCATAAACTGCAACAAGATGTGAAATTTGGAGTAAAGTCTCAATATGAAAAGTGCAAGGCTCAAATGCCGTATAATTACTGTGTCGTTGTAGTGGACTTAAGTAATTAAGTGGATCATTCAAGGTAATGGCAGAAAAGTCACTGCTTCCGCATGATTACTATCACTAGTTCACAGAAATCGGTAGGCTATTGAGATAGCAATAGCATCAGAGAATTTAACTATTCGTGCTGGACAACTTGGTTCGTTTGTAAGTTTGCATACCAGTCGTGTGTTACAGATCCTGTTTTCGTGTTTCAAACGACTGATGCGCCAAACTGCATGTGATAGCATTCAAAATTGAGTTTGATAGTGGTAGTGTAAGAAATAGACTGAATGGATAGAAAACGCGTTCTAACCAGACTAAATAAAATCGGGGGTTGTAGCGTAAACAATATGTCGGCGTGGTTTGAAATGGTTATGACAAGTGCAATACTGCATGTGATTACGGGGCCGAAAAGTGGTCCGTTGATAGAACGACTGTCCTTTACCCCAGTGATCGAATATTTGGCTGTTGTGCGCCTAAAAATGGCACACTACGGAGCAGTTGTTTAGATGGAACGTCATTGGCTAAATTAGACCGAACAGGAAACGTATTTAGTGCAACATCTAAATCTATGACTTTATTCCAAGACATCCGGCTGGCCCCATATGTGTCGTGAACAGGTCCGCCTCATCAGATGAATTTCATTCAAACTAACAAATTTCGAAGCACGCTGTGGTCAATGACGTATTAATCGTTGGTGCGTTATAGTAGCGGCAAGACCCATATCCCATACTTCCATTGAGTTGAGGCGAATCAAGGAAAACAACGGTAGCATAAATGAAAAAGAACCAAACGAAAGGTAGTGATGCCGATGAACATTTGCATCAGGAAATCTTCAAAGCGTACTGACAAAACTGCATGATATTGCAGACTGTATGAGCTGCATTCAGGAAGAGTGCCATGCAAATGCATATGCGTGGAAATTCTCAGCTGCAGCCTTCATTTACGTGTCAGAACTTCGTCCGGTAACCTGAACATCGCGGGTTTGAATATCATCTCGAGGTTGGTCTTTTCATCTACATTAGGGACATTTATGCACTTTATGCAGATTGTACAATTTTTCGTCTCTTCTACAGGCCAGGCTTCAAATTATTGTTAGATCAGGGTTGCACGGCGATCTTCTGAGCGGTTCAGAGTTGATGTAATCGACTTTGTTTTTAACGATGTGCAATTCGGATTACCTCCAAAGGTGGGCTCCAAGGTTATCAGCTAACAATTGACTACGACGTACAACGTACGTCTTTGTATTTCTCCATAGCTCTACAGGATACACTGATCAAAATTCAAGGTTTACCAGCTGTCAGCCCCTAATATTCGGTGCTCTTGTCCCTACGAACCTGCCATCATAGAACAATATTAGGTAACGGCTAGTCGCAATTAATCAAGCTTGAAGAATCGTCGAACTTTCAACAAATGCCCAAAAAGTTACGTGAGCAAAGCCACGCCAAGTGAAGTTTTTCAATTTTCGCTCCTTCAAAAAAAAACACGAAATACGCGCAACTTGCACGAGAAGCTTTCTTAACGATTGTAGCATCCAGTGCTTCAATGTGTAGACCTCTGTCAAGAGGAATTTTTGAGGCTAAATCTCACATTGTGATCCTGGAGTTTGTTCAACCAAGTCAGAGCGGTGTATATAGTAATATCTACAAGCGAAAGCTCAATGAAAACGACTAATCAGCACTAGACAATAGTTATACAGACCATCACCATCTCAAATTATACTCTAATACCCTCGTGAAAAGAAGTATGTTTTAGGGGAAAACGTTTAAGGTGAAAACTCCGAAGACTAATTCTTCAGTAGCAGAGAACTCCCCAAGGGTCCCTCATCTAATTCAAGGGAAGGTGGAATTTTGAAAGATACCTGATCAAGTGAACCAACGAACCGCCTTCTATCGACAGAGTTACATTGCATACAAAGGAGTTTGGCAATGCAAAGCATTTTAGAGGCCATGAAGAACCTTTGGAGACTTTCTTCCGCTGAGTAATGAGATATTCCCGGTTCAGATGAACGTGGCACCATAAGACCCATATATTTTCCTCCCTTGTCTGCCGTGCAATATCGTCCCTAGAGGGTTGATTTCTCTGAACTTGCTGCCATTCGTTAATTAAAAGTGGTACAATATGGATAAAACCGACGAAAAGCACCCACTTGCCCGGCTGATGCATGTCATCGATTTGCACCTGACTGGGGCTTGGGACAACTCATATCATATATAACTGTCTGAATAGCACATGGCCATTGAATCTATTTTGACAGGTACTTTTTCCACATTTTCTGCGAAATGTTTAGCACTATACTCAAACCATTCAACTGAAGGAAATAGAACGAAATAGATACATAAATTTTCGCTTTGAATGACTTGAAAGTGTATGGAATGAACTACACCCCTTGGATACGGCAGCCCACATGGAAGCTGTTCAATTAGGACAGACTTCATGGTCATTTTACAGTGACTTTTGTGTAATTTAGACTGCGATCAAAATTTTTCTGGACAGTCTATCTACTGCTGTGGCATCCTCTGCGTGCTTTTCCCCAAATGTGGCGGTTACCTTATTATGTAGTCAACTCTGTGTACATATAAATCGGTTCATTGTAACTTGGTTCGGAAAAGAAGACGTCCCAAGCAAGCATTGTCGGTTATATATTCAACGGTCTGTACACCATATTTATTCTCTAATTTTGGGTGCTTGGATTATGCAGATAGGCTAACCGTAGAAGACCTTGCCAGGGACACCTGCTTGAGGATCATACCTTGGAGGTTTCGGCATTCGTTCGAACATTGTTATCTGTCGCAGTTAGAGGCAGAGTTGCGTTCGGCTGTTCTGTTTGACTCTGTAAACTCCGTCTTCAGATCAGTGGTGGTTTGTTTGGTTGATCACAAGGCTCAGCTGTTTAAAATCAATTTACCACTAAATAATTACTCGCTTAAAAGTGAAGTGAGTCATTTTGGTCTCCTAAGATTCCGTCTCACACTGTGTTCCCTGCAACTTGTGTTTTCTTGTGAAATTTTGTTAGTCCAGGTCAAATATTTTTACACCGATCAGTTATGAGCAAAACAGACCCCGCGACAAATAGTACTTCGCTACATAATTTAACAAGCGGACCGAAAATACTTCAGTCATTCACTGCTTATCTAAGTATATGTCCTGACTTAAACGTTGACATTCCGAAAAACATGTGCACCCTCTAGTTATGCCGTAGCCAGCGAAGTCTACTTAGCCTAACCGTATTAGTTGGAATGCACTAAATAATACCTAACAAACAGTGTGAACTACAGAACCGGGACGCACTCTTTCCTCCGCTCTAATGTTCGGTCGTAGTAAAGTTCTTTTGAAGCAGTAAAAATTGAATACAAGTTTTAGAATCCCTTTATGCTAGTCCGCCTGGCGAATGATAGACCAACTAGCTTAGGTACTCACAGGCATCTGTCCTCTCCAAACTGGAGTGTTTGGATTAACAAATTCGCGTCCTACTGTCATCATTGCTCTCCGGTTCTGAACCACACTGACTACTCTTCGAACTGTGAATTTAGGGACTAGAAATATCATCGTCTTTTATCCTTCCAGTATGACACGAATTCTGCGCGACCACCCGAATCTGCAACGAATGCTCACTGATGATTCTTCATTGTTTTCACCAGGCTGGAAGGTAATGTCACATACTAGATCTGTCTAATCCTCGTTCGAATTCAGCTGTCGCCAAAAAAACAAAAAGTGTATCAAAATTATCTAATGGGTAGGTAACAAAAGATGTCTATTTAAGATTTCAAAAGGAATCAGATCAAATAAATGATGTTACCATACCAAATTAACCTGAACCATGGGTATTTACGCCA
Organism: Opisthorchis viverrini; assembly: GCF_000715545.1. Lineage (NCBI taxonomy): Eukaryota > Metazoa > Platyhelminthes > Trematoda > Opisthorchiida > Opisthorchiidae > Opisthorchis > Opisthorchis viverrini. Next base: position 270,870 of record NW_008751789.1, read on the forward strand.
TAGCTTGTTCAAACTATCGAGCTCCCTACGTGAAGTTCTGCGTCCCAAACTGCTCAAACGATGGGTCATCCACCCATCCAAAGAAAATAATCATAGATATTGATAATAGACTACGATAATAAGCTTGGTAGTCGGGAATCCACGATCAGTGTTTACATTTTGGGACCAAGGGAACTTTACAAGCTTGGTTTTAAGTCAAATCAACTACCGACGGAATTTGACCTGCTTTAGGTGATGGCAAAACACGGAAGTAAGAAGTGAGACAATGGAACATTCTCATTAGCACCAGTCAGCACCGGTTCTTGGAAAACAACAGTGAGCAAGCTACCAGAACCCAGTGGTGACTTCATTGCAGAGCAATCAGTTACACGCAGTGCTGCTCTCAGCAAGCTATTATGCAAACAGTCTTCGTTCGATCTGACTTCTTTCTTTCCACAGGTGCTGTTTTTTCTAGCCGACAGTGATCATGAGGAATTTTTGACCGCATCCACTCAAAATCATCACCCCTGTCACCAGTAGTACTGGCGGCAATAAACCCGTAATACGTACCGGTGGTGAAAAGTTACACAACTATTAGGAAAGGAAACCTTAGTAAAGTTTAGAAAGGAAAGGAAAGGGTAGGGAGTAGGTACGAGTAAGGCTTACGTCATTATTGAAAACGATCAAGGATAAGGTGCCTATACACTCGGATATCAGAGAAACAAAGAAATTTGAGCATGATGTTGAAGTAGAGAACATCCGTTGAACTGACCTGCCGTCTTACGCAAACTTCACCTGACATCAGTGTGGTGCAAAACGGTACAGAAATACTAGCTTGGCAATCGGGCTAAGAAATGATGGCATAGGTGCCACTGGAATCGGTGGCGCGCCACGTCTTTCAGGGTTTCTAACTTCTCCCAAACAAGATCGCATGCCCCCACCCCCCAAAAAAGGCGCAGACATCTCACAGCACTGCGTGCGGCTCCAGCCGCTTTTATTTCAATTTGAAGCACCATGGTCAGACCCCATAAGCCTTCGCTAACAATGACGAACGGCGATTCCTTCTTGGCAGAATGACTGTCCTAGTTCATCATCATTCCTAGCATCCTTTGAAATGGTGCATAACCTATCGTATAAACGGATTAGAAAGTGGAACTTCTTGCTCCGAAATGAGGACCTATGATTCCGATTATCTAATAGCCCGCTGTCAGCTTAACGCGTATTGTACACGTTATTTGAGAAGAACATCACAGAGTCAGCACGCTGGTATATCAATGGAGTCTCCTGCCATGAGAAACCTTAGGCCGGAATCATGCAATGAATTAGCCAAGAGTCCGGAAGGTAATTTGAACGATTTTGAAACGAGTCGTTTTGTCCAGATTGCATAATAGAACAAACCAGCTAGACCTATCAAATTTCTAGCTTTCCGTAGGAATCGTTGGAAATATTTGTTCTGTTAGGGGTACCACTCTCAATGTCGGAGGACGACTGTAACGAAAAACTTAAAAGTTACGGAACCTAACCTGATAAATCTCGCTGAGTGATAGAACAAGAGGCTAGATTTTTCAATCCAATATTAAGTCAGGTCATTACGTAATACAGGGGTGATAATGGAAAACCATGATGTACTGACTCACAGTCAAATAGTTTCCGAACACTGAACAAATTTTTGTGTGGGCTGTGAATTGTGTGCTCAGGACAACAATATATGGCTTCATGCGTTGGATACAATGCTGTCTTTAATCCGTGGGTAAAATGCTCAACTTTTGGTTGAAAAAACTTCTGTTTGGTGCGCAGTGCAAATTAGTTCCAGGCATACCTCCTCGCAGAATGGTTTATTTTCTATTTTATTCATCTGCGGAAAAAAAACTACCTCGCAGAAGACCAATGGACCGACTCCTCTTCACGCCACGTGGTATTTAGTTTCCAGTTAAATTAAAAGAAGTCGGATGTATCCGAGTTGCTGGATTGAAGCGAATGCAAAAAACATGTAACCAGAGCATGGAGTGTCAAAACGACACCTGCATATTTCATCTGGTCAAAGCAGCGACAAGCCCCTGGTACAAATCACATATGCGTGAAGAACTGTAATTTCCAGCTAATCTCACCTTAGCGCCATGGCCTCATGTATATAGGACTAGGCTTTTTATCCAGCCTGATATGTGGTCCGACGAAACTAGCCCTCTACAATGGATTTACTGGCATTCGCCTCTTTTGTCGCTCAAACTGCGATTTTCCACGTACAAACAAACGTGGATATAGGCGAGGCAGTGTTGTTCAAATTCGGTTGTTCGTACCTATCTTCCAGGCGTGAAATTCCTAAGGGGAAATGGTACTTTCAAAGCAACGTCTACTTTCAGGTGTTGTGCACCCAAAAATAAAAAGCACCCTGAAGACTAAGCGTTGCTAGATGCCTTGTAAAACTACAAGTATGATAATCGACGATGAAATCTCCCGGACCCTGAAAAACCTCACCATTTCAAGAAATTTCCAGGACCAGAAAAATTCCCTTCCAACGCTTGAAGTTTGCGCCATACGACAAAGTCTCATGTCCCCTAGTTGTTTTATCAGAAGAAATCACCTTAGAAACTACTCACCCAGAAATTGCGAATTCGCCAGGACAATGTGGCACCATATGGGGTGACTGGTCAATTCAGCCGTGTGAAGAACTATACCAGAAATGATTGGTCTCCGAAATGTTGCTTGCTTTCAGGTGGATAATAACAACCAATGTGATTTGAATCACACGTTCACCAATTGAATGGTGAAGTACTGAATCGCCCGTTCGTGATTGCATCAGCAGTCTATGTTTCTTGATAAATTCATCTCAGTGTGTATATTTTTCATAAAAAGACATTCTTAAATTGTCGGATGTCTAGCGACAAGGTACCTTTTGAGTGGCAATACCTAACCAAAGAAGATTGGCTTGTCCTGCTCTGATGGGATCATCCGGTCCGCGCCATGCAACTGATGTAATCTGTATATGACTGACTTCATTTCCTTCGACTAACGGGTTGAATAGAAAAAAAGCGAAAAATTGCCACTGTCAATTTCGCGCTACTACAACTGCCGTATGTTTAACTCAGTAACGGTGCCTGAGTACATTAGAGCTGGTTACAAAATTGTCAACCATAGCCAGTACAATCGACCCTGACTAACCAAATATACAAGTGTCGCCTTCAAATCCAAGCCCGCCGGCTGGACATTCCGAATGCATCGCGAATAAGTTATGCATAATGATTGACTGGTCTCTAATGGTCAGGTTTCCTGAAACTTTTCATCGCATTATCTAAACACAGCAATCAATTTATTGCCATCTAATTTAGCTTATAAGTTGTTATTAATGTTACGGGGACCTGCACAATTGTCTGTGAGTTCTTCTCTGAAATATCTAAAACGGTGGGGATGGCTACCTCATTCATATATATTTGTTCCAGGTGGTGTCGTTCAGCTCATTGGGTCAGATTTTCGGTTGTGAACTTCGTATGGCTCCTCACCAGAACATTAATCCTAGCTAATTGGGGGTTGAATTGAGTCGGTTTATTCCTTTGATCAAGCTTATCCGTGCATCCGCGTTCCTGAGCCAAAAGATGAGACAGTTAAGTGGTTCTGAAATGGGCATCAAACTTCGAGTAATCGTTACCATGTTGTCACACGCGGAGATTAACTAGTCATGAAGCCATCCGTGTTATTGGGGTCTCTTCACCTAAACACAATGAACACCGGAACTAACGTTTCTGACGTGCAACAGTTTGCTCAAATATCAGCAACATGCACCTGGGGATGAAATAAATGACGGTTTAAAGGATTTATCGTAAGCTCAGCTAACTTCAACCTTATGGCAATACTCTAGCTGACAAGGTCGAAAAGATTCCAATACAGATCGAAAGTCGATGCTATGTTATGTCGAATAATGCTCAATGGTGGCGCTTGCTTCATAAATCTCGCTGATTCCCTAGCATAATAAGATTCACTAGTTAATGAGTAAATTTAAGCAACATCCGTGGCTTGATTGGGTCTTTTGGTATTGAAGCCCTTTTATTCCTCAATAGACCAATCTTTTCTCGTCTCTTAGGTTGCATGTTATTGATTTTCATTAGGACAGATGCTTACAAAAGTTCTCCCCTATGACCCTGATGAAATTTCAAAATCCTACTGTTGACGTCATGCACATTCGTCTCTGCATATTACAGTTGTCTTCGGACACCAGTCCGTGGACAAGCAAAAAATCGAATTCACACTTTCAGGATGCACATTTTGGGAGTAAACGAATGAACAAAGCGAAATTTAGAACGAAAACTAAAACGTTCAATTTGAACTACACATTTATAATAGATAAACAAAAATAACTTTGGAATATGTGAAAACGGCGGTTCGGTTGAACTCGGCGCACTAAGTTCAAGGTGCAGAGCTGACTATAAATGCTCACTCGACCAATCAAATTTTCTAGTTCATCGCTATGCTAGCCCATTTCTGATGTGTCAGATCACATTTACCAGTTGTATAATACCTAGCATTCTGCTAGGGCAAACACGGGCGTGAATATCGACAGTTGGACGTGGGGTTTTGATACATTGAATTATAACATCGTCATACAACGGGACAGTCTCCTGCCGACGTCTCTGACCGGCCGTAATAACATTCTGTTGCTACTCCGCTATATCCTGCTTCTTTTCCATCCAACGAGCTACAGTTTGACTTCCGTTTGTAGGTTTCAATTATCCAATGTGTCAGTTTTTCTTTACAGATAAAAACAGGATTTCGGGTTTCGACAAGTAATCGCACAAAGTTGGTAAGCAACTGACATCTTCAAAGGTGTATGAGCAATCACTAGGACAGGTATCGGTTTCACCAACTTAATCACGGAATTCGGATGGTTTATATCTCACAAAATTAAGCAAAACGGACATATGGGAAAACACCCAGCGGGGTAAGTGCATGCTCTTATGAAAAGCCTTCACTGGGGTGGTCAGTAAAACTTAGATCTTGTGGCACGTGAATGGAAAGATGGTTTATTGTCTTCCCTTTCCAAATGTCCTACTTAACAGGATAGCGAACCTCAGGCGGATGGCCTCTTGGTTCGGAAAGCACAAACTTTCACAGTTTCATTCAGCTGAAATGAAAGGAGAGCCAAAGAAACCACGTTATATAGATTCGGCTTGTCCTGAAAGGAGGATAGAGCACCAAAAGTGATTAAGATCCGACTGCCCACCGCTTCCAAGGGGACATTTAGTTCGAGGCAATCGGGAGCATATTTCATCACTTGTCTACTCCTCTTTATCAGTTTTACTTCTAAATAATTCAGTTGCCCCCTGAACAGTGTGGGACTTACGAAATGAGATTTCCTGACCGGGGTGAGCGTTTTGATAGGCCACACCACGTGACTGCCACGACTGAGTTCGCAATAGTGAAACGAGTCAGTGGACTAATCCGGCTAAATCCATCAGTGTAATTTGTCGAGTGCCACCAGATCCCTTCGGGACGGTCCGAAAAATTAAACTCTCTATAGCTAAAGCCGTTCAAGAAATGCACTCTGTTATCAATCAATTTGGTTTCTGACAGGTGCCTCACCTGGGACAAGCTGAATCTCTCGTTTATAATGTTCAAGTAAAAGGCACGATATTTTGTAGTGACACATAGTCCTGCTGTGGACCGGTTACCCTTGGGTGGGCGATTAGCATTCAAATATAAGATTTCTCCGTCTTGTAGGACGGTTTTCTTAATAACCTTTATTGATTTGTTATGCTCCAGAAGTGTATTTTATTCGTCTAATGTATCCGTATGGAAATTATTCCATTGTCACATAGTCCTGCTGTGGACCGGTTACCATCGCGTCGGTGATTAGTACTCAAACATAAGTAATTCTCCGTCTAGTAGGACGGCTTTTTTGATAGCCTTTATTGATTTGTTATGCTTCAGAAGTGTATTTTATTCGTCTAATGAATCCGTATGGAACTTATTCCATTATACATGTGTTCAAATTATTGTTAGACAGATTAATGATGGTGGGTAAAACACACCTCCCAAGGGACTTAAAACAAGGATGTTGCATAACAGTTTGAATGCAGTACAACATTTCTGTGTGTCTATCTTCACCAGCTATACATGCAGAATAGACAGAATCGCTCAACGCCGCGAGTGAGTGATACACATGATGTGAGTCAAGTGAATCCGAATGACGCAACAAATGTCGCATGCCAACTTGTGACCAACAAGACGCAAATGACCAAATGTTGGTGGTTCGCTTACTTGCTTCAGCTGACAACGTGAATCGCTAAAAATTTACCAAAGGCCCCATGTGACACTAGGAGTAAAGTCAACACCACCATGGTAGATTGATGGCCTAAGTCGTCGGCCCCGTGAACTTAAAAATCGTCGGTTCACTTAAATTACCAAATCGTCACCCAATTTTAGCGTTCGGTAGATTTGATTGTCCTTCAAATGTATTCGTCTATTCGCCGTTTTCAGACAGAAATTTACGGATGTATACAGCCTTATTTGGTTTGCCGCCCGAATGAGGGCGACATACCAATAAGAAACATCAAACCTCGATGCTCTTGTCATTCTGCTGCTCACCTGCGATCAGGGTGTCATTTTATCTGTGTAGTGATAAGTCCCCCACATATAATCTACATGCACTTTTTAGGATACCCAATGCAATTCTGAGCAACCGTAATCATCAATGCACCAGCGTAACCAATCTTCATCGATTGCAAGACATATCATAACGACGTGAGATTCTAACCCCATTCAGATTCACCACAGTGTCGCTTAGATGTATTGGTTACACTGAACCACTAGGGAGTTAACTCGAGTCATCTCTATACCACAGCACTCTCCCGACCAAGCCTTGTGTCACATAATTCTGTACTCTCCCCACACTACTATTACGATGTGATATACAAATCCGCACGTTCTACCCACCAAAACCAAGTACAAAAATCTCCTATGAATAGAACAAGGGAGCTCATTAGTATACCAAAACAGGAAAGCTGGACCAATTCCTACCCCATAGATAAATCTTCATTCAAGAAGTACAATTAGGTGTCGGAAGGTAAGAAATTAGGTACGTGACCAACTTGCACCGCACTAGTATGTATAAAAAGAGGACAACATAAATTTAAAAAATGCTTGAGATGTATGTTTAGGATACTTTTTACAGGGTTCTATTCTTCGTAAAAAATAGGACATCTCATTCTAACGTGAGGTTGTCATTTATCTTTGATGGTGGACGAATGCGAAACGAGTGTGCAAAGCACATTTTGAAGTTCCAGTCCGATCGGACTGGATAAAAACCAAAATGAGCCATAACATATTCTACAGCATCTTTGTTTAAACGGTGACGATTCGCCAAGTTTCCGTTTACAGTTATCAAATCTGATAACGTTAAGAATGAGTTTTTAAGTGGTGTCAGGGTGAGTACATCTGGCTGAAAATTGAGCCCAAGATAAATCTGTCACACATTGTTGGACATGGTCCATGTTGGTGTGCAGATGGATGTGTGTTGGGCGTACACGTAGGGCTTGAGTCATCATCATCATCACTGTCAGCTGTAATAACCGCGTACTCGTCGTACAGTGGTTGTAGCTGCCGTAGTTTCGTCCACCGATGATTTAGGGGGGTAGGGTTTGAGTGGTCATCCTTCTGGGCATGTTAGTTGACCGCTGCACTGAATGCTATTTTGTCACTCCAGAAGAATTAAACGCTTAATAATCGTTGCACAACCAATCAGGTTCAAGCTACATTCCACCTCTCCACCGCAGTTAACTGTGCACTTTCCCACGGTGTAGCTGGAAAACACTTTTCGATTACGTTGTTCTGGAACAGCAAGCCAATTAGTGGTGAATCGCCCATACTACTGATTCTTCAGATGATGTTACGGAGTGAACCCGCGTACGTAGAAAGAAGGCTGCGCAACTCACCAAGAAGTGCACTTAGTCTAGTAAGGACTAATGGGGGGATGATATCTGGTGACACGCTCATGTTGTGCTTTGACGAAATCTCTTCAGCGATACACTGTCGCAATCTTAGTAAGTCAGTAAACCAGAAATTTAAATAACGGTCTTTTTGACACACTGGGTTGAAACTTTCACGAGTTTAGGTGTAATCCCCAACTTCGTCCAATCCGGCCTTTGGTGGTTGGCCTGTAAGCCAAACTCGGTAAACCAGAAATTTAAATAACGGTCTTTTTGGCACACTGGGTTGAAACTTTCACGCGTTTAGGTGTAATCCCCAACTTCGTCCAGTCCGGCCTTTGGTGGTTGGCCTGCAAGCCAAACTCGGCAGTTGTGATGCAAACGTTTTGTGATCACTCAAGGATCCATTGACAATGCCAAGCTTGGCGAACACGCCGACAAACAAGCAGCACGATCAATTCGACGATGTGCAATTTACATCGGGGTGGAAAAACTAGCCCTGCAGTTTGACCGGGTGAATTTGGTAGACATGGGCCAAAGGCAGGTTGCTGTCAGGCAGATTGTGGATAGAAGAGATGCTGGTAGCTGTTACTGCCCAAGTATTGACAGTCTTGTAAGACTATTAACCTTGCTGGATGATCCATTCGCGTTACGTTCCGATGTGAAAGTAACGTCACCATCTTTTAGGCCAGAGTACCGATACCTTGTACGTGGATTTTTAGCAACAAACTGCACAGTAACCTGGTCTAACACAGACGACTGAACCACATAACAGATCCGAACTTCGTGGACCAAGAGTCTTAAACCGGAAAAACGACCGGTTTTTGATTAGGGGTCATTTACGACACACTTCGACGTTGTACGGAATTTCTCTGAAATGTTGCCCACCATCACATGGACACCAACGGTTGATTCTAGATTATTGGTGCAAATCAGGGACTAAATATAACTATGCTCCCCTCGGATATTTTCATGAATTCACGCAATAGAGACGGTTCATAATATCCACTACAGTATACGAGTATCAAGACTGACGGCTACAAATGTGTGCGTATGCCCAAGGCAAGTTTCCAGCGCTATCCGCCGCACAGAAATATGGATCATAATAAAAACTTTCATCTGCCTTGGGTTGTTCACACAAATAGATCCTAAACAGGCTACCCTTTGACGCAAGTCTCTTGAAATATGATGGTCGGAACTACAGACTACTTTTGAATATTTTCTCATAGATATTTCACATGTGACCTTGAATTTTCACAACTCAGAATTTAAGAAGCAAGAGTAACTATATGACCTTGTACTGCCAGGCGGCGGGGAAGATACGCAATATTTGTAAACGAAAAACGTTAGCACCGTTGTAAGATAAATTCACATAGTGGTCAGACAAAGATTGTTGAGAATGGTCCGAAAATGTTGCTGTATGTGAAATTCTATTGCGTACACTGTCATGTAATAACTGCCACTCACCACTAGATTTCCTCAGATTTGACACCGGTTAAGCAGACCCAACATTATTCCCAGCATAGGTCTTCCAGGACATTTCACTCAAAAGTTAGACTTAGATGTCTATATGATCATCCTGACCTATACTTTCAAGACGGACGACCCCCACCTTTGGTTTTATTGGCTGAACTTATGAAAGAAGCCAAAAAGTGAACGATTAGGTTAGGCAATTTACCGAAAGTGAGCGCTCCGGTGAGTAGAAATTTTTGGAGTATCGACCTTATGGGTGAAGATTCTTAAATATCATTAGAACGCACATCGTTCGACAAGGGGATACAAAACAGGGTACAAGTACCGTGCATGCTTAACACTTGCCTAACACGAGGAACTGAGCGGCTGTTTGGTTTATCTTCCTTCCGAGGAACGATCACTCTGCAGGACAGTCCACAACGGACGTGGCCAGGCAGCTTTCTCTATGGTCCCACGTAATTTCTGCACCCTCACTCTCAACTCCGAAGAAAGTCCACAGTTTCTATTCCATAGAAGACCACTCTGCCTACAATGAACACTTTAAGCGGGAACATCTTGCACCATAAGGCCGTTTGCTTGAAGAGAAAATCCTTTATAAAAAGGGATAAAATTGAAGATTCAACATACGAAGCCTTAATATGTCGTTTGGTTTGCCGAATAACTGGGGAATTCCACAGTGTTGTAACAACCAAACGCTCCGTTGGTAATACAAATTCAAGTACACAAGATGAGAAAGCACTGAACCAAATTTTATTGAGTATTTTCTAACAAACTGGCAAAGCTTAGCAGTTGTCGAGATCAGCCACAACCGGGTAAGCTTTTGGTGTGGGATTGTCTTGGATAGTCCAGGACAAACCGAGGCATGTCTAGGAATGAATGTCTCTGTGAACAATCCGTCAAAAACCCTCGTTACTTCGGTCTGGTCAAGAATGCCTGTCGTAACTAGTTCAATATAACCTTCCCTCGATATTCTCCAGCAAGTTTTCTACAAATGCACCCGTCTGCCTCTGTCAGTGGGGACAGTTCTTCCCAATGGGTACAATTTTGATTGATGGAAAGAGCAGGAGATCTAACAAAAACGTAAAAGCAGTCCAGTGAGAAGGGCATTACACCTGGTTCGCGTTTGCTCTCTCCCCAGTGGACTCCTCTGGATGCGGTCCTGGTATTTTGTAAGCTGTCGCATCATTGTTTACCAGCATTCCATATCCTGACATCATCGCCATGAGAAACAGAGCTAACTTATGACATCATCTGTATTTTAAAGCTTTTCCCAACAAATAATTGTTCTTAGTTGAGCGATTTTATGGTACTAAGAACACGGTGCGACTTGTGAGTAGTTTAAACCTGATAACAATAATGACGATATAGAGTTTTGGTGATATCAGGCAGAAAGAATATAAGGGTTTCACTTTTGGAGCAAATGCCCCGAAGCGGTGTGTCTGTAGCTTATCTTTCGATAACCGGGTTGCCTGAAAGACGCTAGCGCAAAAGGTGGGGCACTACGTGATTAGCCAGAAAATGTTCCATGCCAAACGTCGGGTACCTCTATCAAAAGACCATAACTGTGACATAAGTGACAGTTTTGGTGACCTGTCACGGACTCTCTGTAAGGTCGCACACATATTTGGGTGAGCTGATCAAAATCTGGAGACGCTGTGCTACCGCAAAGGGCACAAGATGTCATCCTCACTTGGGAAATGTGAACTAGTCTACCTATGAAGCTATTCAAAATGTGCCCGTGTTTCATGCCACCCTTAAAATTTACGCGGGATCTGATACCTTAGTTTGTTTGGAATTCGTTTCATCCGCCTGATTGGCAGTCAGTATACGCACCCGACTTACTAATATTCCAAAGAATTACCAAGGGCCTGGTGTGCCTACAAATATACAGACAGACAGACAGACAGACAGACAGACAGACAGACAGACAGACAGACAGACAGACAGACAGACAGACAGACAGACAGACAGACAGACAGACAGACAGACAGACAGACAGACAGACAGACAGACAGACAGACAGACAGACAGACAGACAGACAGACAGACAGACAGACAGACAGACAGACAGACAGACAGACAGACAGACAGACAGACAGACAGACAGACAGACAGACAGACAGACAGACAGACAGACAGACAGACAGACAGACAGACAGACAGACAGACAGACAGACAGACAGACAGACAGACAGACAGACAGACAGACAGACAGACAGACAGACAGACAGACAGACAGACAGACAGACAGACAGACAGACAGACAGACAGACAGACAGACAGACAGACAGACAGACAGACAGACAGACAGACAGACAGACAGACAGACAGACAGACAGACAGACAGACAGACAGACAGACAGACAGACAGACAGACAGACAGACAGACAGACAGACAGACAGACAGACAGACAGACAGACAGACAGACAGACAGACAGACAGACAGACAGACAGACAGACAGACAGACAGACAGACAGACAGACAGACAGACAGACAGACAGACAGACAGACAGACAGACAGACAGACAGACAGACAGACAGACAGACAGACAGACAGACAGACAGACAGACAGACAGACAGACAGACAGACAGACAGACAGACAGACAGACAGACAGACAGACAGACAGACAGACAGACAGACAGACAGACAGACAGACAGACAGACAGACAGACAGACAGACAGACAGACAGACAGACAGACAGACAGACGATAGATAGACAGATAGACAGATAGACAGACTGACTGCTCTACGATTCCAGTGGATCAGACAAATTTCAGCCGGATACTCCCCACGTTTTATAAAGGAAACAGCTAAGACCTATGCCAAGACTGAAGTAGTATTGCGTCGACTTGCTTCTCATTGTTGTTCGCAACGACAATAATGCAGCTAAGACTAAACCTGTCCAGATAAGCTTCTCTGTACAGTCTAATCTATGAATTTAAGCTGATTGTTATTTGTGAATTGGCTGCTATAGTGCACGTAATAAACTGGTTAGTACAGGCATTAAGTAGCCGTCAGAAAAAAAGGACAATCTTATAAGGCGTGGTGGTTGGAGAGCTGGCCGCTAATCTGTTAGCCGAGCTTGGCAATTAGCTTTCAATTCATCGCTGCCAATCGATGTGACATCATATTATGTGCCTTGCAGTTAGTTACACGGTTTAGTGGAACTTCCAGCGTATTTCCAGGAAACTCTCAGACAGACACAGATATGTGGACACAAGGTCTTACGTTTCCGTGCACGCTCAAGATGAGCAAATCGGCCTTGCGTAAGCAAAACGGTGAGTTTGAAAAGGAAATGTTATTCTAATTCATATGAGTGGCACAAGATCACAAACGCAGCGGCATTTGCACGGCCATCATATTGACGGGTGTTTCGTATACAGCCTATGCCCACCGGCCAGATGTATATATAATTACCACTGAGACCTGGGCTTAACTGGTCATTCTACTTATCACTGCACCTTACGAGAGATATACAGATTGTCAGATTGTCATACAGTCAGCTGTGTAACAGCCGGCCTTTGCGCAGCATTAGTGAATCACGCCCATAACAACAAACCTATGTGTAGCTGGAAAACGGTTGAAATTATCAAAGGAGCGAATACTTGGTAATAGTAGCGATAGTAGGGAGTAAACGTGGTTATGAAAATTAGGTTAAAAATACAGCTTGGTTAAATCCATAGCGTAGTTAAATTCATCCATTAGAACCAGGCCTCAGTTTCTCACTCCCATCCTTGAAGGTGAGTTAGTTCTGGCCTCCTCTCACGTATTAAAAACTCGCCTTTTTAGAGGCAACACAAACTGTTCAGTTTCTTTGATGATGGAACATAGTATACCAAACACTACCCATGCTATTCAAAATCTGATAGAAGACTACAGTTTGAAAACCCGCTCTCAGTCCGTCCTGCGTAGCTAACCGATCCTGTGCTTTGTGCTATTTTTAGCTGCCCTCTCCTATCAGGTCCGTCTTTGCAAGTTAAGAAATCCGTAATTCTCACAAATACGTGATGACTTCCATTGAGGATTGCACAGCTGACCAGGATCTATCCGCAACTACACATAAATCATCTCATAAAGGAAACCACTCACAAGGTTGCTGAAAACTCTTCGACAGCCCACGACCGGTTTCACCCTTCATGGGGCTTATCAGGTAGGCGCAGTCCCCGAGTTTCCGTCAACCTTATGCCCTACTCGAACTCAAATTGGACTGTTTTCGAGGAATACACTCATTTGCAAATCATCTTAGTTCGAACCCCTTACTGAGAGTTCCCAAATCTCATCAGGCTACCGAAAATCTACAAGTAGCTCAGAAGGATGAACAAATTTCACCCGATGAGTGAAAATTCCACTTGTGAAGTCCTCGCTCGAAGATCCAGTCAACGCCAAACCGTGTGATTTGACTTCTGTGACTGAAGGATTAGTGGCGATTTGTACTGTCTTATTTAGGTTAATCACACTCGGCCACTCGTGACCGGAATGTTGTGTTTAAAAATTAGTCGGGAGGTCGCGGGTTTGAGACTCCAAGGAATTTTTTGATATCCATGGTGCTGGTAGTTACCAATAAGGATGAAACAGTGTTTCTCGGCTTTGCATCTCAAACTGACTTCCTTTACAAGACAATATCTCAGCTGAAAATTCCACAATATCCACGCACTACAAGCAATCATGTGTTACTGGCTTACAAATTAATAATTTACCGGCTCAAGTTTCACGTGATATTTTGAGCAGATTATTGACGCACATTCAGCTTGTCGGCAACCTTAAAAATCACTGTAGTAGGTATATATATATATATATATATATATATATACGTCTATTCATCAGTGGAAGAACACAACATGTGTATATCTTCAGTACAATCATCAGATAAGCAAAATACTATCAGCTTCATACCCGTTTGGAATTCAACTGGGTGAATGAATCATTTATTTATTTATTCATTTGGAAAAGGCAAATAGTTTTTACTCAGACAAAGTATGAGCCATGTATCTCTGCCCGTGGATCCCATTCTGCTAAAAATTCCCCATTGGTTTGAAACAAAAATCAAAACCCGAGATATTTTGTTCCCCTTCGGAGGCCATTTGAATTACACCCACTGGATAGCAGGCATCGTAAAGCAGCTAAGAGATCCAATGACTTTAAAGTCACCAATATATATGTATACCAAGAAGGATTTGCTAGTTGTATAGATTTGCGTAATGAAAGAGCTCGCCGGCAAAGACTCGATGATGAAATACGCAGAAACGACTGTACTTGAATTGCGCCAGCTCAACAATTTGACCCTACACTTTTTGCATCCCAACTAAACTAGAAGGATTTCACACATTACGGTGAAAAATTGTTTTACTGCGTTATTAGCGGACCGTTGGACAGTGATTCAAAGATTTTCTTTCTTATCTTGATCATTTCCATTATATAACAGTGAGCCGGTTTACTTGTTTATCTCTTCTCACCACTTTGGATGCTACGAATATCAGGTGTCTACTCCTGACTAATTTCTATTGGATTCAGCGAGACGTTGAAAATTTTTTATAACTCACTTCATTTCAAAACTGCGGTGTCCCCACACGCTGAGCGCAGAGGCCAACTACTCTGTCTTGATTTTTAAAGCAATTCACCTGAGACAGTTTGAGCATTCGTAAGCAACTTGGAACTCAAAAGTTCTTGTCCCTCGTCAAGATTTCATTTGTCCTCCATTCAGCGTAAAATTTGAACCTCACTTATTGAGAATCGTTTCACATTACCGAACAAAAGGTTCATTGGGGTGGTTATAGTAATAACTAAGTGCTCTCTTGCCAAAAAATTTTTATGCGTGAATCGAGGTTTTGACGCCAAAATATAGTGTATTTGTTGTGCTAAGGCGAATTCAGGCATGTTCAAAAGGGGCACGTGTGTAAACTAAAGCTTGCGGAGTTTTGCGCGGCGAACAGTCAGTGGTTTATCCGTGTGCTTGCAATTTTATCACGATTTAATCCAAAACACACTACGGGAGTGTTTATACAGAACGGGTACTATTAGTCTCTTTCTTGAAGCAGCAATATGAATTGACCTTAGGTTATGTATTTGTACTGCAAATGGACCAGAACCCCGCAGTATGAGGTAATTAAAGTTAGGTGTACCCAGTTTCAACTGCTTAATCATCCTACTGAACAAAACCTAGGTCCCACAACTCATCTTGTCGACATTGTATACTCAACCATCACTTGGTTCTTTCTAATCAGACTGACCTTGAATGGACCATATCCGAGGACCGCTTTGTGGAATTTGGAATTTATAACAGGCCTTTGATCTTTTAATCCAGCACACATACCTTTAGAAGCTAGCTGATACAATGGGTGCACAATGCTAGTCCAGTAGCCCATTGTGTTTTTTTAGATCTCTGTTCCCTCCTAACATAGGATCCTAAAAGTCGGAACTAGCTAACCAAAGCCCCAATAGCTGATGAATGAATCTGGACTGTTTACGTGAGATGCAACACACGCAATGAGTGTGCGAAACGTTAACACGATCAGCTTAATTTAAGGTGATATTAGGGACGCAGTGATGCGTGGCAACTTTTTTCTCATAAACACTGCGATTTCGGTTTCAAGTTAACCCGACACATGCCTCATTGTTTATCGTGAATTATCTTTTATTGTGAGATAAGCTCCGCAGACCAGCTGACTGACAGTTCACCTTGGTAAGTTAAGAATCTCGACATTTTTTATGATTGTTGAAGTTTTGACTGTTGAAGTTTTTGAATTACAAATACAGGCAGTAGACAGGTTATGGCCAAAGTACATTGGTTTAAATAAACTTCACTATCAACGTTCAGTTCAGCAAGATGCTGCTTAAAACCCAGGTGGACTGGACGCTTGCTCAGATTGACATCAAATCTGAAAAGCGTCTTCAGTAAGTGCCAATAAGTTCAGCAGGTAGATCAGTCTGTTTCTGTTTAGTCTTATGCAATGTGAAGAGGTCGTTCGCCTGTTCACCGAGCTTGGTAACTGAAATGCAAAAGCCTTGTGGCCAGTCCGCTATTGTCTCCTCTAGAGGTGACCAAATTTGTACAGACAACCTTGAAGTATGCGTTTTGTGTAACCGGTGGATTTTACGGTGTTTTCAACAGTGCTTGAAGGTAAATTACTTAGGACTTGGCTGTGATAATCGATCAAATTTTTAAAACCTCCCTATGCTCTATGCTCTATGCTTACTGCAACTCTTCCCAGACTAATTGCATATGTTGTGGAAATTATGTTTATTGTGTTCAATACTTTACAACCCAGTGTTGATAATACGTTGAGTGTAGACTATGCCGTCAGATTGACTGTCCCATTTTAATTTTGAAGTACTGCCACCGCGAAATAGTAGACAGTGTTACGCAAACAGTGAAAGCATAGTTGACATCCTGCACAGAGCAGAGGCATCTGTGAATCAGTGTTGTAATTTCTGCTTCAGCTGTGACTAACAGAAGTATCCAGAGGTGATTTTGTATAAAATAACAGGATCATTGGTTTCATGGATCAACAATACATCATTTAATTGGGGTAGGAAATCACCACAATTGTTGGGCTGTGATATGCCGTCCAGAAATAATTCATTAATTCAAATAAACTGAGTTAAACCTGTGAATAAAACTTCTGGATGGCACTCCACCCCAAGTGAACCTTTGATGAACTGACAGATATCAGGCGGAGGAATGCATGAACCCATTCGGAATGTCGATCCGTTACGAGAGCATCTGGAAGCTGGATTTATGCACCGCATCATTGTCTGACATGTGCTACCCGGTGCAAGTAGGTACATACTTATTCAGACTTTTATTTGATATTCCAGTGTTTACATTGTTTTACCATAGTTTGGTGTGTACGAGTTTCCTAACCTGCTACTGACCCATACCGAAAACAACCGTAAGTTATAGATGTCCGGCCGGGTACAAAGATGCATAATTTAAGCCCAAACTATTCGGAAAACCACTTCATTTCATACGAAGTTGTACCAGGTCAAAAGCACAGATTGCACAAGTTTCGGATGGTAGCGGTAGAAAAATCAAACAACTGTAAACACTCAGTGTTACAATGTTTGCAACAATTCCTGGAAAGGATTTCTGGTACCGACACTTCGCTTTCAAACAATATTCCCATAGATATATTTTAACTTCATCTCTTGGGCATCAACTGCATTTGTCTTCATTTCTTTAGTTTGTGAGCCTGCGGAACTACCAATCGATTAGTCCCAGAGGACATTTGGTTGTTTTAGAAAGGTATTCGTTCTGGCTGTTTTAGTTTCGAAACACACGAGGACAAGACGGTTTTGTGTTCAGAATGAATCTCACTGTGATAGAGACTGAGTTACACGGTGGACAAAATCATCTGAAGGCGCCAGTAGGGATATAGTTCAAGCTAATTAACAGATACTTCCACAAATTCAGAGTGCATGGTATTAATATAATCGCAAGAAAGGAAACATTCTCTTTTGTTGAAGTAAGTACTGTGAGTTTCTGACGGTTGGGAATCAGTGCTTGCTAGCGGAACATGTCCTTTGGCCCCATTTTAACTTTTGCACTTCAAGTCACATCCTATGCATTCCTAAATTTTTCAGCCTTAGAGGAAATTTATGGTTAGCGCAGTTTGGTATATGATTTGGCACGCATGTGTTTTAAGTGCCTTGGATAGAGGACATCCCTAGATCTGGAGTAAAACTGGATGACTAGCATTTCACGCCAATGCAGAGAATTTTCTTCACATTCGTCGATGGAGACTATGCTACCGCAAAGTTTGTCGACATCAGGAGGAACCCGCCTTTCTGGTGCAGTGAGGATGAGGAACTTAGCTGTGTCTGAAATTCTCACTGGCCAGGCTGAATGTCCATCAAGCAGTAGTGACGCAAAAGCCAACACGAAACTAGGTTCCAGAGAAACTTACTGAATCTTTTGTTACGTGCCGTCAAGTGTATTCAAGTCTGGGGCAACTTACCTGAGAACCGTTTGCTTGCGCTTAGCCGCCAAGAACAAATGCTTTCCAAGATGTCCAGCCTCACCGCGCTGAACGAATCTTGACCATATTCGATTGATGCTATGTTATTATTATTATCATATTATTGATAGGATGTTTGTCCTCCCGCATGACCTGGTCAGTTAATCACATTCATCCATGAGGGAGTGGTGACAGTTATCGAGAGAGTTCGTTAAAGTTGGATAAGTCCATGGTAATTCAAGAGAAGTGAAATCCAAACGTTCCACCGGAGCTGATCTTTTTTTAAGACATTAAACACCACAGATGTAATCAGAAGGTTGAGACCAGTTTGGTGGAAATGCTGAACACTGTGAGACCGCTAGATCACTAAGGAACAAAAGGTAGAAGGTCCAATTGATTCAAACAACCCCGGATGAAGAAAGCTCACACGGTTGATTTCCTGCCTCATATATCATTCTGTCTGCTATTTTGTCTGAGCTCAGAAACGCAGCTGTCTCTGGCCTATGATGTTTTGAGGATGTTGCCACATTGCCCTAGATAATCGTCCCAGCTTCAGATATCCCAATCCTTGAACGTTTTAGGTGATTTGATTTCAAACATTTTAGAGTTTGATGCGGTTTGCGCAAAGATCTGATATGGAACCGCACTTTTTACAGAAGAGTGTGAACTCCGATTAGCATGAAAGGATGTTATCGTAACTCTATGTCTGTGTGCTGTATTGATGTGTTTTACCGATCAACTTCTCCCGTGTGAGCTTCCTGGGAAATCGATTTAGTATTATTCCCTATCCACAGCCTCCTAATATACATTAACACACGAAAACGGGTGGAACATATCCTAACGGGAAATAAGAAGAGTGGTTTTTAATAGCTTGGGCTATGCAAGAAGCTCATTGGTCAGTATATGCGCTTGATTTATTCCAATAATGGAGCGAAATCATTCGACTAGCCTTCCGCGACTTCACTTCCTCTGATCGCAGAATCACCAAGGTTTCGTTTTGACTACAACCTCCACGATGGAGCTTCTTGTACATCATTTGGTTTGATGTATCACTACTGGTCATGTTTGCCAGGTACTTGGGGCCCTAAGAGTAATGAACCTCGGCATCGTTTACAGCAATCAGACAACGGCGTTTCTAGGTTGCACGGTCCTAAGGGTCAATAGACGATCAAGGGTTAAAGGATGCAAACCGACGCATGTAACTGTGGATACATGACCTTAAATACCACTGTGTATCAGCTGACTGACTGCGACATGTGTGACACAATCAGTGAAACGTTTTACACAATTGTTTTGATGAGTAAGACCAATCCCACTAATATTTGGTTGTTTGTTTGTGCTTATCGTCACACGTCCACGCTCACTACGATGGTTGCTCACGCACCATTGGAGCATTCTGATGCCCCTCAGTTTTACTAGGTTGATGGATTATCTATCAAAGCACCAGAAGTCTCCGTATTGTAGATGTGCCACAACGGTGTCTTTCCAGTTAAAGATACTACTGACTTACATTCGTTCAACAACAGGGCTGTGAAACTTTTACACAGAATTTTGAAGCAGCCGGCGGGAGATTGTACTATCCCTAACTACTACTCCAGTAACAAAACAGCATTCTAGTTTATTTTTTCTGATGAAGGAAACTACGCACAAGGTTGCTGAAAACGCTTTGACAGCCTACGACCGATTTTGCCTTTCTTTAGGCTATCAGGAGGCGCAGTCCCCGAGTTTTCATCAACCTTATATTGTATTTCTCAAAAACGACCATAATTGGGTTCAAGTAGAACATAAGGCTGAAAATATATTGCGATATCTCGAATATCTTGCCAACCGAAACATGGGGCGGTTTGTGTGCAGCACATTCGGCCGTAAAGTATTTTCAAGTATATTGGGATGCGGATCGTTCGCACAGCGATGAAATTACGCATTTCTTCACATCTATCCGCAGGTCGTTTAGAAATTTAAATGTCAAGTAGTAAAGAAGTAAGCAAATAACTCTTAGTCTTAACACCAATGCGCGGAGGAAAGCCAAAACCCAGTGTCCACAATGACGGATTTGTTAACAAAAGTAGGGAGCCATGTGCTACACCAGAACTAAAAGAAATGAAGTCCCATTTTACACCGGATTTCGAAGACGATCGTCTAGCAGCACAGACTTGGAAGGAGCTAACTTATTTCAGACATGCTACTTACGAAGCACCGGCGGTGGCTATATCTTATGCTGTCTGCCTTTGCATCCAGGATCGTTATATACATATCTTTGCAAGACAGAGATAACCGGTGTGGAAATAACACTGAACGTACATTTTAGTACCTGATTAAGTTACTAAAGTGGGGTGACTGGAGACATCAGTCAGAACATGCCATCGTTGATCACGCAATACTTGTTAAATGGATGCCGTTAGATCAACTTATGTTACGTAATCTGAGCACGAACTTGCTGAACTCAGACACTGCCTTTTGGTCAATCAGGAATGATCAAAGTTATACACACGCACTCCTAGTGTAATGGAATTCCTCATCGATCAACTAGAAGTGTCTGTTTCTTTTCTATTTCTTTGGTCGAACTGTCTTTTGGTAATACGGCTGATAAAATTAAAGTGATTTGAGCGTTTTTCTTAGTTTAGTCCATGTAGACTTAGCCGATTAGGTGAATTAACACCCAGAACGATCTAAACCGGTCTATTTGCTTTCAAATATGTATTTCTAGTGGTCAAACAGAGACATGTTTTCATCGCTAGCCATCGAGTTTTGTTCCAACTTGGCTTTTAATGGCGGGATTCAAGCTGATTTAAGCAGAGCTTCCAATGCGGAAAAAATAATTTCAAACTCTATACAGCTTCATAAATCAAGTAATTGGATGGAAACGGAGTATTAAGCAACTTTGTTGAGTGCAAGCCTTTTGCTACATAATCTTGGGTATTCTATTACTTGAACAAAACAAAGTTAACAGGGTTCCCAAATACACCGAAACTTTCTGTGACACCGATGTCATATTTGGTCTTTGGAATTAAGATTATGTTATTTTGTAATCATACTATGTATCATTCTAGTGCCCTAAACGCTTTGTAATCTAGTCACATGCACGGAAGAAGTCTACGTGCGGTGAGCATTACAAAAACATTTTGATGTCACGGCTAGACCGTCTGCTTAATAACCGCTTGGTAAGTTCACCAAAACAAAAAGCATCTGTTGTGTAAATGTAGGAAATCCGGGAAGACCTCAGCAACTTGTAGGAATTGACGGAAAATACTACTACTCTGATGCATAGGAAACAAAGGCTGTCGCTTATTGTCATGTCAGCATGTTCAGACAGGGTAGAAACCTATGACGGTCCTGTATTTGAAGACTTAACCTACTCCATCCTCTGTGGTTGGCATGTGGCGGCCTATTCGACCATATGCATACGGTCTGGCCGTTCAACCACTGCCTGCCATATGCAGGCAATGACAAATGTACACCATTAACCAACTTTTCAAAACCAACGCTTGTAACATTTAAATCTAGATCTAATATAGTTACCTGCAGAATTACAGTCTGAAAAATTCCCCAAGGAAAACACAGAGAGCCCGAATAACTGACTGAGGCGAATGAATACGAAAACTCGAATGTTTCACCCACGTCTGGCTGCTGACCAACTGTTAATGGCTTTGGAATGGAGTCTAGTTGAAAGTAAATCAACTCATAAAGAACACAGCAAAATTCATCTTCAGTGTCAATGTCTGTCTTCTATTATATCAGGTGACACCAAACATTTCCTTCCTAAACCAGTCTACCGTTTTGTTGTATATTTATCGGTCGGATGGAAATAAGGCCAAATTATAGGATTACATACCCACAAGCAGCAGTGTAACGACGATAACTCTTGCACACCAAACGACATGGGCCATTCCCATTCAACGTCTGATAATTTTTGGATAGGGGGTGCAAACTGCTGGTTTGATTTCATTCTCACGTCATCACTCACAGTCTCCGCTCTTGATAATAAAGCAACAGGCATCAAAAATTTTTGGAAGTGGATTTCATGGGAAGCCACGAGTTTAAGTAAGCTCTGATCCACACCCAATCTAATCGGATAGTATATATATATATGTATATATATTTCACGTTCACACCATCCTAGTTCGAACGGTCCTCCTACCGTCCAGGCGAAGTTATTCTGGTGACTCCACACCAGTTCTTCTTCTGTTAGAACTTATCAGCAGTGTATAGCCTTTGCTGCCAGCCATCCGGCAAGCGAGAAGAGTATGTCACCAGCACTTCGCAGGCGCACGCTAAGCGCACCTAAATCATCACATCTGAACAGTCAAACATGTTCGCGCTTGAGCGGTATGGTTGAGGCGTTCGACAACCCGAAGTATGTGTTAATCAGCAACAGTCCCCGTTGTGTCGATCGACTGACCCTCCTGTTAGAACTGCTCA
>NW_008751789.1:294101-300761 GCF_000715545.1 Opisthorchis viverrini
ACTCTTCTAAAAGCTGACCTGAATTGACCTAAATCAATCTTGTGAAGGTCATGGCAGTTATTTACATGTAAGTCTTTTGGTGTGCCGGCATAAACGACTGAACAAATACCGATGGATTTCGAATGAATAAGGAAACCTGATGCATTGAAAAACGACTGCCTTTCCTATGGATGATCTTTATAGGGAGACGTCGCATGGTACAGGCCATTCACCGCTTTTCTCAAGTCTCAAACAATCCACAATGCGTGCATTCCTCATTCAACAGCTGGATTTTCTATCTCCCTATAGCGTTCCTCAGTAGTGGTCTAAAGGATCAATAGGGTATTTCGTGAAACGTTAAAGAATTGTAGCTTATATTTGCTCTGTGCATGTCGAATACTTTGTTCCTTGCTTTAGTTTGATTCTCTATTCACAAAACCATAGACTAGTATGGACGGAACAGTGTCCTCGCTTCTCAACCAAGAAGTATCCCGGATATGGTCATCACCTCATGACGCTCATTCTGATGTATTAAGCAAGAAACTGAGTTTCAAAACATCAACTTCGGCACTTACTTTTGGCACCTATTTTCTATCTTTTCATAAGAAGAGTGTGAAAACAAGTTATACCTGTCCTTTAAAAGTTTTTGATTATTTCTTGCTTCCTACATTGATTTTTTCCACAAGTTAGCATGAACTGAGACTTCATCCAGAAACATATGTACTGGCTTTGTGCCTGAACCTCAACGCACCGTCTGTTGTATGGCCCAAACTATGCTTCGCATTGTGTCAGTCCATTTCAGTCCGTTTAAAACAGCTGTCTTACTTTCTGCATTCCTGAGCCTTTTCAACTCATTTTTGTCGCATCTCCCATTAAATCGGATTTTCCTTACCATCATACACCCGAATTCGGTTCACTCCTTTTCGTCGAACTCATAAGTGAGTGCGCAATATAATGTGTTGTTTACCAACCACGTTGGTACTGCCCATGGGTTGCTTGAAGTTCGTTTATTTCTATTCCATTTTGAGCCAGTAGCTGCATTTGGGCGTTGGCAAAGCTGAGTCTACCAATAAGTCAATCAACGCAAAAGAAGAGGAAACGCCAGTTTCATTTTACCTTTCCAAAGCCACATTTACACGTCGGAAGAAGCGAAACTGTGGTTGTAACTACGCCGTAGCTTGGATTATTTCTTTAGACCTCACCAGATCCCAGTACATCACTCCCATTGTGTATTGGCCCATGAGTTGAACTTATGGTAACGACCGGCACTCAGTAGGTTTACTGAATTAGAGCGTAGATCAGGCTTCACGAATGACACATGGAGATAAGCATCTATCAAAGAAGATGTTGCGAACCCCAGAGGAAAGAAATCTAACCTCCCCAGTATTTGAATGGGATTTGTTTCCAAGAGACCTTATGAACGTTGTGCGTATGAAGATAAGGCACTCCTGAAAATTTCTAAGCAAAATACGAGAAAATAGGCCTTAGTTTAGGAATACTCCAACAGGACGGCTTCAAACTACCGGCCACAGTACTAAAAACGGTACATTTTTATATGTAGACAACGCAAAGATAACGTGGATTGACCGTTTGTCCCAGGATAGTTCAAATTGAGTTTGTGCTAAGCAAAACGGTTCCGTGTATGAAATGGGTAATGAAGCCTTCGTTCCGTATCATCGTTTCCTCAACAACAACAAAAACAAGGAAAACAGTGAAAGCATTTCCCGTCAGCCACGATCTCCTTGATGGTTCTTTCTAAAGATTTGGTAGGTGCATTCTCAGCACTTGGATTCGTCAAAACGTCATTGCTGTTATCACCCAGCTATTTTCCAAAAACAGACCAAGGGTAAGCCATAACAAGGGTAGACGCATTCCCTAACATAAAAATAGCGGACAACTTTCGCATTCCCCTTTAAACGAGTTGTACACCTAATCTGGGGAAATATGTAGTTGTTAAGGTCTATATACATATTTTCGAGTGAGCCGTGTTCTGCATCGGGAAATGTGGCATCCCTCAGATACGAGAAATTCCTTATCGGATTTTAGGAGGCTGACTACCGGAAGGGCGTTGTGGAATAGCCCGTACGAACCTTGGCTAACAGTGACCTCCATCTACACTCATTAGATGAAGTTACATCCGAAAGTATTCAAACCGATACATTTATCGTTCACACTTTCTATAAAGCTGGACCTGGTTGAAGATACTTATTTCATATTGACCCTACCAAGTTAACTACTATGCTGGCACAGCGCTTGACCTCCGGGATGTCTCATTCTTCCCAGCCGAACAACCCACATTAATAACTCTGGTTCAAGTTCAATATGGATACAAAGCGTTCTACTGTATTTTCGTTTATCCTAGCTTCATACACTGCAACCACAAGCTAAGAAAGATCTCTGTGCCGCTTAGAATTTTTCACACCTACCTCACGGGATATCGGTAGATCCACATTGATGGATTCTGTCCAGTGAACATCTGAAACAGACTGCCAAGAATACCGGTTGTTTGCCTTTTCCGCCACTGAATCCCAAGCATCAGGCTGTGGCCACGTCTCCGTGTTTGGATGATGGACGCTGGCACGGTACTGACATAGACGATGGTCCAGCATTACGGTAGTAAAAATTGAATCTATTACGTTGAAGCTATGTACACGAATTTCAGGCTGCATTTTGTCATGTTTCATACACACAGGCTCACACGTTCGTATGCACATGCACGCTAGTATAGATGAACACGCGCGCGCGCGCGAGCACGCTTACGTTCATCACTTCTCATACACTTAATGTCAAAACACTATTCAGCGTGTCATTTACTGCACTGCAGCGAGCGGTCTAGCTCTATCGATTGTCCGTGCAAGTAGCCGAATGCGACCAGAACACAGAGGACGTCTAACCGCACGCGCGTGAACCCAGATGCACACCTATGCACAAACTTACTAATAATGTGGGTATTAAACACTATGCATGTGTGTGGTGTTTTGGAATATAGGCACGTGAGATTGTGGTTTACCGAAGTTGTCTGTACTTCCGTGCCAGTAGCTTGTATTGCTTTGAGGCTGGTACCGAATCCATTAGCTGAGCGTACGTGATGAGGCAACTAATCAAATCACGCTGAGGATGATTCTGTTGTCATAATATGTATGCTGCCTCCTATATTGAATATCTTCGGGTAAATTTAAAAGCAAATCACTACTGATTGATTCAATGTCCCAAGGACTAATGGAAAGTCTCAGAGCACATCGGATTGAGTTCGTTTTGCACATAATCCACACGAATAAGTTAAACCCCAGGTTTCGTTCAGCACGGTCGGGGATTTCCATGCTCAACTCTTCACGTGCTCCATCCATTTGAAAAGTTCTGCGGAAATTCCTAGTATTCAAAGTAGAAACAGATAGTCACTTGTACACACACAGAAATGGAGCAAGAAACCATTATACACTGGGATATGTGATGCGAAGGAGTGAGAGGCCTCGCGGTTAAAATACAGGGACATATTTTTTCACGGACTTCTTGACAAGAAAAAATTTATACCTATGGGCATGTACGATATTTCCTAACGCAACCTTCAGGAGTCCCAGGGGTATCCCCACATCCAGATTACAGCCACATTTTGCGTTTCCCGTAAGCTAGTTTACCTAGCAAGTTTCCTCCGATATTTCATACTGCTCTGAGAAACGGGACTATAGTTGGACATATTTATCATAGTGCCAGTTAACTCTCAGTTAACTCATTTGCCCATTTGCTTGGCGTTAAGCGAATATCATTTGAATGCCTAATCTATGATAATCCTGAGTTAAAAACGTTGCACAGTGATCAGCTTGTTAGCTGCAAGAGGGACGAACGCGCCAGTCCGCTATCGGAGAGTTCTCATCAGCCTCTTACTAAGCGCTGTGTGTATATGTTTAGTGTACTTTGATGTATACGTTGGTAATAATACAGAGACCAAAGTAACTTGATTCATTAAATGCAAGCCCCCCCAACACAAGACTTGAACCACTCAGCTTTTTTTCGTTCAGTCAGCTCAAGCAAATTAAGCACTCGTGTAACACGATGAGAAAGGTACTGTGACCAATTTTACAGGTTTTGTGAGAGGCCTGATGGCATTTCGCTGTCACCGACACAAGAGCATCACAAAGCAAGCTTAAATCACCGAACCAGAGGCAGGATTGACTAATTTCACCAAAACAGTGTAAATGTTTTGATTGTGTTTTCATATCCAGCACCCCTTGAAAGCTTTACCTCTTTATACTAAGGTAAAGGTAGGTTTGTGAGGTGAAATCTTGCTCGGTAGTTGATAAGGATAAATGCAAACAGCCGATAGATGAGTATCAAATAAAGAAGCTGATTTTGAAATGGGGTCATTTTGTCTCCGGCTGGTACACAACTATGTGGTACGGGAGCTGGAATAAGTGTTTTACTAAAGGGAATCAATAAGTGGTCTCTACGGAACAATGCATCAGTCAAAAGGCGCCCATATTGTATTTTTCAAACTTTAACATAGTTTTTAATGTTCTTATTTCTGCTTTTTCACTCCATTCAGGGTTGTGGGTATATTTTCCGGGCAGTTGCGTGTAAATGCTTTCAAAGCAGTTGCTAAAAGGATGTATCTTATTTGAGGCCAATTTGCGGGCTTCCATGGTACCCATGAACGAATAATTTCACTGAATTTCTCATTTTGTTTCAGCTGTGCATTTTTAATGTCTGGTTATACATACATATGTATATATGATGAGTAGACAGAACCGACATACTTGTCTCTTAGCTTCATAACTACAGCGGGAGAATAATGTCCCGGTGACTGAGACTAGCTGGAACGAAAGAATTCGAAATGCAATGGGAGTTAAAAGCAGTAAATTAAAGGCAATTCAGTGTGGTTTACGGAGAGTTCGGTGCACATATAGTCCTGACCAATCGCAAATCACGGCTGTTGCAACCAGTGGTAAAATTAGTGTGATTTGCAGTTCGAAGAGTGACGTTGCTACAACCCACTCGAGTGCGAGTGAGTCACGCACGAAATCAACAACAACAGCATTCCAAGATTTATCTTTTGCGTAGAGCCAAACTTATGCTGTAGCATAGTTTGTCTCATCAAAAATATCCCATCGCTAGGATGCAGTTCGGACGCAGGCCATCCAGATTTTAACGCAGGCCAAGTGCGGTCCAAGTTTGTCTGATACAACTTCATCTGATGGTTTTAAATAAAAATCACGGCTGTTGCAACCAGTGGTAAAATTAGTGTGATTTGCAGTTCGAAGAGTGACGTTGCTACAACCCACTCGAGTGCGAGTGAGTCACGCACGAAATCAACAACAACAGCATTCCAAGATTTATCTTTTGCGTAAGAGACAAACTATGCTGTAGCATAGTTTGTCTCATCAAAAATATCCCATCGCTAGGATGCAGTTCGGACGCAGGCCATCCAGATTTTAACGCAGGCCAAGTGCGGTCCAAGTTTGTCTGATACAACTTCATCTGATGGTTTTAAATAATTGCCTTAATAGTATTCTGATTCCAGGATTCTATACACCTCACATTACAACCCAAATATTGTCCTTTAGTTGCTTGACGGGGCTTTCAAAAAGCAGACCGACGGCTTAACCAAAGATCACAAAGATGTCGTTCCAGCTGTTGGAACCTGAGTGACAAAGGCAGGAACAAATTTCAGATGGATAATCTGAACAGCAATACATATAAGCACGGCAAGGATGTGTTTATTCAATGCCAAATAGGTGGTCGTCGAGAGACTTGTCGACAAAATGTGAGTAACTTTGAGTTACAGGAAATGTCAGTTTCCACTCCTTCCGGAACACTTCCCTAGGAAGCACACAGAAAATTCGACAGGGAGGTGCATTAGGAATAATACCTTAAGAAACTTAGGATGAGCCAGTGATCAACCCTCAATAATGGATGCATTGGTCTGTATGTACTCCACCAAACCTGCGTTGGAACTGGAACAAGAACTCGATTTGAAAGCATTTTCCGTTATGCATAGCAACTCCAAGCAGAATGTCTCTTCCAGACGTAAATCAAATCCAACAGCTTTAATCTTTTTACTCCGAGATGTTCGGAATTTGCATCTTCGAAAGCTATATAACGTAAAATCGTATGGATTACTTCTGCGAGTTGAGAACAGGATAGTCTACCCAGAGAAGAGGATATTTTGTCTCAACAAAAAGCGATGATTGTGCTGAGGTTTTAGCTTGTCTTAATACCTTGTACCAGCCGACTACAGTGGTGATTACCAGGGTTAAATAAACAACCGTTAGAAACTGCAACCTCAAGAGCTGAAAAGCCAGTCACACTGTTGTTAAGCGCTGGCGTTATTGCAACTGCATAACACGTATTGTCTTTATCTACAAGCATACTTACATCAGGAATCACAGTATTTATATGCAGTACCAATCAAACATATGATTTATTCAAAGAATTTCAATGCAATCTCTTAAAGAAATTTTTTATATTCAGCACCCGAGGTACGGTTCCTAGTTGACAGGATATTTTACGGCCAGATGGAGTCGTCATGGGAATTTCCCTGGGCCCGAATATGGAGTATATGTTTTTGGCCAAGCTAGGTGGCACTACAGCTAACGCGGCAATATCTACTTTAAAACGCTTTGTGTTTGAAAGAATGAGCCCGTATTTTTTGGAAAATCCAAACAAAACTCACCCATTTGTAATGTA
>NW_008751789.1:300837-304237 GCF_000715545.1 Opisthorchis viverrini
ACACTCATCTGCAAACTAATTTGGTTCTTTCGAGAGACTCTCCTGGAACTGCGCCTACCTGATGAGCCCCAAGAAGGGCGTAACCGGTCGTGGGCTGTCGATGAATTTTCAGCAACCTTATGAGTAGTACATTACAAATATACATGTATCGCGAGAGGCGGCCTGGTGCAGCACATTCAGCTGCCTGAGAACACCATAAACGAGAGATTCAGCTGGGTTCCTGGTGAGTCTCTCGAAAGAACCAAATTAGTTTTCAGATGAGTGTATATTCGCTAAAACTCACCCACTTTTAGTTGCAGAATGAATTGAGCTGAGCGACTGGCACTTTACGCCCGTCATGTAAACGGAACGATAACAGGGATGGCAGAAATGAGCGAACCAATATACCCACCTTTTTCACTATTAGAGTGCAAAGAATTACGATCGGTATGGGTGGAACTGAACTGATTCTATAAGCTGTTAGTGTCAGTGCTTATCCTGATAGGTTTCTACAAATAAAGGTGAAATCAAGTTTAACAAGAAACCTCACCATAACATTGCCACCCAAGTCTGTCTGTAGGCACTATCAACTTGTTTTTGATGCAAAATATTACGTATCCAGTCGGTTCATGGCTTTCTGTGGTTGTCCTATGATCAAACAAGAATTAAAAGATCGAATGTTTCGCGAGGTCAATTTGATGCATCTGTGGGGCTGGACGAACAAATATACTTTTGTCTACGCCAAATTCTGAAAACGTTCCACCCCAGCTACTGATAGGCCTCGTGTGGTGCATCAACAGCCTCTTTTTGGCTCATCTTTCGAATACAGGACAACTGCGGAAACACAGCTGTTAATTGTTGCTGGAATCGTCGTCATCCTCATCCACCAGCTAGTTATTTGAGTTTGGGAAAAAAATCTATACAAATGAGGTGTTTAACCAGTCCTAGTCACAATTATATGGGCAGTATGCGCAACAGACAAAACTGGATAATTGAAAATTCCCATTGCTCATTGCCAAAATTTGACCCAAATGCCTTTAATGCCTTACCTCTGTTGTGCTGGCATGATCACTGCCTCGCTAATTTGACTATCTGTATGTCGTTGGGCAACTTCAACCCGTATAAATGCCTGAGTCTGCTGATGGGAAAGACCGATTACGCCACCGAAATGTCTACACTATATTCACAAAGGTAGTGAGTCTGCATCCGTGCCAATGAATAGCGTGTGGTTGTGCGCACGGTTAGTGTGCCTCTCTATCCACCGTCAACTTCGCCGAGTAGTGCGAATACGAGCACGTTTCCCTGATGTCATTCTGGTTTGTAACTGCATCGCACAGGCATCATCAGAGGCGCGCGGTGTTGTTCTGTCGGTAGAGAGGTCTTGCTCACACTCAGTCCAACAAAAACTAGTCATCCAACCAAAACGGTTTCCAAGTCCGGATGAGAGTATACATCAATTCCATTCGCCTACCCCAAAAACAAAAATAACTAATCAATTAGTTGCGAAAACCCTTTTTTCAGACATGTTGATCGCAACTGAGTGCAGAGAAAGTGTCCCGCATTCACATTATCACTGGCTCTCAGATATTCGTCGTATATTGCGCAATAAAACTCCTTACTAGTGAACCAAACAATAAAGAACTTCCCAAAATGGGACATTCCATGAGTAGAGATACTTTTCAAGTTTAAATAAATTCGTTGTCAAGATTCTAATAGCTACCAGAAATATCCCCCCAAACCAGATATTCGAAATTAAATCCAAGAGACCAAGGACTGCAGGCGTAGGAACAATGCACTACGTTAACTATTGAACGGTCCTAGGTTACGAACACATCGGTACGGTACCCTATATTGACAACAAATTCTTGGGACGTACCACAGACATTATTGGGTGATTTTACCGCCTACAAGCTAAGCAAGAATACATTATCTAAGTCTTCTTGTGTGTGCGCTTGCAAAAGGTTTGACCCCGGGGCTTGTTTCACCATGATCTATATCAGAAGATGCAAGTCCGTTTGTTACTCGAGGCCTAAACCATGTTCCATCCTCTACGACGAAATCCTTATGACTAGTGCAATGTGTCTATGCATGCATCGCGATATCTCGAATATCGTACCAACTGAAACATGAGGCGGACTAGTGCAGCACACTCAGTTGCTTGAAAACATCATAAAAGAGAGACTCAGCTGCGCTCCAGGTAAGTCTCTCGCAAAACCAGATTTGTTTGCAACTGAGTGTATTTCGCTATATGCCTTCTCAATGATTCCTAAAAGCATCTTTATCATGGTATCTGAAAGATGGAAGTCCGTTTTTGTAACACAGACGGTGTTGATAGGAGAAACAACCATCATACCTAATTCTACCAATTGACTTGTACGCATGGGATATGGAGAAATGAAATCTGAAAGGTGTCTAATCTATATGAATGGTAGTTTGTTTGACTTAAACTATTCGTTTATATCAATAGAAAACATTATGGATCACAAGACGTATAATATACCGGCAACTGGGAGTGAATTCATATTCCTTCGGAAAAGTTTAACTGTGTAGGAATGAATAATTTATAAAACAGTCTTAAGTAAATGAGGAAAGCCAACAACAAAGTGTTCTTCTGTTCCGTTGTTAGAAACAGTTTGATTTCTAATATACCTCCTCAGGACAAGGCATCAGGTTTACAACCACAAACGGTTGGTTGGTAAGACTTAAATTCCATCATACGGTTTTGTGCGATGAGGGAGATGGGGCAAAAGTGGTTCATTAAGTCGGATCTTTTACTTTGTAATTTGTTTCGCTACCCAACTCATTTCGGGATGACAATGGACATCGAGGAAGTTGTCGAAAAAGCACTTCCAATAGTGGGAACCGTTTTTAGGTTTCTGGAATAGACACGGATGTTCGATCTTACAGCTAGCTAACTTGTTTTAAATGGAAAGATCTAGCAAAATGTGAATAGTTATTTTATTTCAAACAATGGAACAAGATTACCTATGGATTTCAGTTCCCCTTAGTGCAAATGTCAACAGGCACATTCCTGACACCCTCTCTAACCAAGGAAGGCAGGTTGATCTGTTATGAACATTCACCAAAAAAGAACTTCAGTTTGTTATGTGTGCTGTATAGTAAGCTAACCATCTACGTGTAGAGAAGCCAAACGAATGGCAACTCATAAAAAGAACATTTCTGCACATTCTGCAATTTGACTGTTCCAGCATAGCTCCCGATCTTCTCGGGTATATACGTAACTGATGTATCAGTGCCAAAATTTCGAAGCGCAAATTTAGGAGTAGTTGAATTGTTTTTTTTTCATTTTCACACAGGAATGATGATACGATCGTGAGTGAGACTGTCTCTGTATCGGCAACTTTTGCAGGTGATACTTGTTCACGTCAATAAGTTCAAGTAAATATAATGTGAAACTTAT
>NW_008751789.1:304544-308897 GCF_000715545.1 Opisthorchis viverrini
CGCGAATGAACACATCATTCGAGCACATCTCAGCCCTGTTCAATCATTGAACAGTCGATTTGAGGACCTGCCAAAAAGGCCAAGGATGTGCAAAGTTCAAATGGCAGATTCGCGTGGAGTATTTATGATATGATGCTCATTACACAAGTTAGTGCCATGCGGATTTAAAGATATGCAAACCGCACCAGAATCTTGGAAATATATTTGGACCTGATCAATTACTTTCTGATATATTTGAATTCGCCTGTTGCACCTAGTTGTCTGGGAAGCCAAAAACTGAACGAAAGGTAATATTCTCTACAAATGGGGTGAAATTTGGTGTCCCCCGTGACAGAGTTTCAGTTGGTCGCCTATCACAGGCACAGTTCATCCATTACTCTAAATGCTTGCTCGGGCGGAGATATGAAACCAGAAATAACCGCGCTGAACTGAACTCATTACTTACCTAAGTCTTGACAGACAGGATTCAGACGCCAATCGTGGCTAGCTACACTTTCATATAAGATGTGAGCTCAATCTCTGAAGCAACAGTGAATGGCAAGTTGAATGAAAGGTGACCGCCTCCATGGCTTAGAGCCGAAATTTGTAAAGACCCGCCTCAGTTGCAAAAAGCGAACATGTTACCGGTTAATATTTGCAATCAAAGGTTGAAATGCCGTGGTTCGGAGGGCTGGCACAGGCTGGTTTGTAGTGTTTGAGGTTTTCGAAATGCTCGGCAGAACCATGAATTGCCATGAAGTTATACCTGTAATCGTCAGGTGAACTGGAAATTCTGATATAGAGTCCAAAGTAAAGGCCGATAGTACTCACTATTAGTTCCGAGTGGAAGTAGTCGTAAGCGTTTAGAAACCGGTCGGATTTGACCCATCCTACCAGAACAGCAAAACCTGGGATTTCGATGCCCGTACGTATGCAGTCTACCAACAGAATTATAACTTCTGGGGGGCCTGATCGCGCTGCATAGCAAGCAGCTGTTAAGTTTTTTTTCTTACTGCTATTCTTGATGAACTTTTCGCTGTGTCCAAAGACAAAGGTTCCAGAATAGTTTTGGTCCATCCAGATTTTCCGGTAGCAGCGACAACTTGAAATTGTTTCCAGCGCTTCCGATCTGATTGTACAGTAGTATCACTAATCAGACTGAGTCGCCGCTGTATAAATGGGCATGGGACAAAGACTTACCCTACCCTGCAATATTTAGTGGTTAAATTTTCGTTTATCAGCTTGTGTCTGCGGCCGAAATAATATTTTCCGTATATTTTGATCAGGAGATTACGCTGATGACTGAAATTTTACACTTTCGTGCGTCTTACCGCTGAATTTTGATACTCTAAGTCAAAGTCGATTTGTGTTTACTGTAATCCATTGCAGTTTGGAAATTCGGGGTACATAACTCTCCGTCAATGCATGTACGTTTTCTCACCAACGCAGCCAAATAATGAAGGGACTTTGCAACCATTAGAGAAATCTACCTGCACTATTCATCTCATTTAGAATCTCTCAAAATAAAGTTCGTTAACCGTGGCATAAGGTCTGTATCCAAGTTTTGTGATTTATAGGTGCCGTCGGAACTGCTCCTAATACATCTAAATGTATCTACGAGCTCCTTGTCAACACTTTGTTAGATTAATCAGACCTCTAAACCTATGAATGATTGCCAAAACGAGCATTGATTTCTGTGGGTTTATCACATCAGTTTATCACAGCCTGAACATACAAAGCATGACGGTACAAGTTTAGTTATCGTCAGTCAATTCAGTGTGCCGCCACATAGATATGCAATGCACGTGAGTTGACGAACTGGTGCTGTAATGATGCGTAAGCTGCGGTAGCGAGACATGATAAGAGCAGAGTCCCAAACGAAAACACCATTCAGACCTTTACGTCATTCATTTTATAAACATATTTTCAGAAGTGTCTGGCAATTTGCTTCAAACAGGAGGGAGAGATTTTACTTGCTTGGCATAGATTTGTTCAGCTTTCTGAAAATAACGATATAGTAGACATCTAACAAGACGACCGTTGAGAGCTTCAACACCCGCAATATGGAAGTATTTGTTTTCTGGCGTGAGCAGGTCTGGGAGGTCCACGCACAAAGCCTTCGACTGATATAAACGTCCGGATATATTTCCAAACCCCACAGAACCATGTGGGTGGTGAATGGATTTGGTGGGTTTTTCGGCGAATAGTGTAGGATATAAAGTTGTCACGGTGAATACACACTCATTTGCAAACTAATTTGGTTTTTCGAGAGACTCAGCTGAAACCCAGCTGAATCTCTCGTTTCCAGACAACTGAATGTACTGCACCAGGCCCCTTCATGTTCCACTCTCTACGATATTCGAGATATCGCGATATATGTATATTCTCAACGCATTACTGATAGGGTTTCTGAAAATTCGTCGACAGCCGACAACCGATTCAGCTGGGTTCCAGGTGAGTCTCTGGAAAAACCAAATTAGTTTGCAAATGGGTGTACACTCGCTAATTTCGTGCAATTTGGTTTCAAGTAGAACATAAGGTTGACGAAAACTCAGGGACTGCGCCTACTTGATGAGCCGCAAGGAAGGCGAAGCTGGTCGTGGGCTGACGACGAATTGTCACGGTGAAGTTTCAGATCCGATTTTTAAAACCAGATTGGTAACGCAGGAAGGCAGATGATATAGGAAAACTGCTTTTTTGAGGCTTGGTCGTAGTGGACAGGACTAGGCTGGCAATAGCTTGTAATTTACTGAGAAGAAAGGACAATTACTCGCGTAAAGTCAAGCAAAAGTTGGCAAGACAGCTCCCTAGCTTATTAGGCATCCTGGGTGAAACTTTCAAATTCAGATCTTGTGATCTGTCATCTTTCTAAAGGTGACGTAAACTTTGCATATATGTTGATAAAATACGACAAACTTGAAGGAAATAGTGCAAAACTGCCATCTGTATATTTTATGCGATCCTGGATGCAATGTATGGAAATTTAGAGGGTCTACATTGTTGAGGACTAGTTGCTGATAATAATGAGATCAGTGTTGCCTGCTTTGAATATTAGGTTGGCATCAAAACCAGAAGATTGGTAGGTCCACCGTGGGAATTACTGGCCCCATAATGATTAGATAAGGCTGAAGATAGCCCATTGATAAAAGCGAGCGCGTACCGACCCCGAATTATGGATTTCAAACCTAATAAGTACATCGCAACTGCTTCTGTCTGGACTTACTTTTTCGGATGGGATGGTAGCTAAGCACCAAAAGGATGCTGTAGATGATGACCAGATATAACATAGGTTTGTCCATCCAGGAGTAATCACACTACTTGCATAAGCAACTGGCTTATTAGCAAAAAGTACACGCTCGTCAGAATATAAGTATATCTCTCTGGGGCAATCACATAAAGAACAGTTTTTTTTGCGACATATTCTCATCTATGGAGCATTTTCTATCAAAATATTGATCAAACGGCCAACCAGAAGTAGTTTGTTCAGAGGAAAGACCCTGTTTTAGAAGGAGAACCGCAAACTTTAGGACGATTACGTCTTCAACTAAAAACAGTCCACGTGGATTCAATTGCAAACAGCTCGTTTCAGGAATGAGACAACACGATGATACATTAAAATACATACCTTATTCGCGGGTGATTTTGGAGTCAACATCGAGTGCGCAGACGACATAGCTCTTCTTGGATCTGACCCCGTGGTAATGCAAACAATACTAAATAATCTAAATAATTCTGCCCCGCGGTTTGGTATGCGCTTCACACCCGCAAAGTTTAAAGTGCTACTGCAAGACTGGGTGGGCTCGAACTCTAACCTCATGCTTGCGGATGAACCGATTGAAGTAGTGGACAAATTTGTTTACCTGGGCAGCTGTATCAGTCCCGGTGGTCTCGCGAAAGATGAAATTTCCATCCGGATTGGGAAGGCCAGAGCAGCTTTTGCGAACCTACGTCACCTGTGGCGTAGGCGTGACATCAGTTTCTCTGTCAAGGGTCGAGTTTATAATGCTGCCGTGCGCTCCATATTACTATATGGATCAGAAACCTGGCCGCTGCGCGCCGAGGACGTCAAAAGACTTTCAGTGTTTGACCATCGATGTCTTCGGAGCATTGCCCGAATCTGGTGGGAACACCGGATCAGCAATTCTGAAGTACGTCGAGTGGTATTCGGGAGAAATAACTCACCCTCGATAGATGAACTGATCACACTGCATAGGTTGCGCTGGCTTGGCCACGTGCTGCGTATGCCAGTCGACCGACTTCCTCGAAGGGCTCTTTTCGCCCAACCATGTGAAGGGGGGAAGAGAGCCAGAGGCGGTCAAACAATGACTTGGCATCGAAGTATGAAAGCCATTACCAGCAAATGCAGCTGCGCTG
>NW_008751789.1:308935-320572 GCF_000715545.1 Opisthorchis viverrini
CCCCCCACTTGACAGCCCACTGACAGTGCTGGATTTATGCACCAACTTACCAGCTCGCGCCTGCAATGCGCAGCTACCTACCCCTCCCCCAAATCATCGGTGAACGAAACTGCGGCAGCTGCAACCACTGTACGACGAGTACGCGGTTCTTACAGCTGACAATGATGATGATGATGATGATGAGTGATTTGCTATGTAAATTCCTCCATAAGATCCCTATAAAAGGACAGCTTGTTTTAAACGCTGTCACTCCCCTAAAACATTAGACGTACTGTGAATAAGTGAAGCATATATCATCCCCATAATACTACACATTGATTGAAATTGCTACAGATGGCATCAACCTATGTTACAGTTGTGAATCTATATATGTTAATTAATTAATTACAGTTGCTTTGCACTTGGGCCTTGATAAAATTTACAATAGGACGCAGTTCCTTGAAGCGGGATCCCAGCGTGTCGTTCCCTATTATGTCGGTGTTTCTGAGTAGCAACCACGTTGTTGTATCACGAAAGTGTAAATTCGACTCAGTGGTAGTCGCTAATGTCTCACGGTAAAATACCGTTTTGAATACGAACCAAAAAGCATCAAATTATACTGAGGCGAGAAGTATTTGCAGTCTTCTTTTTACCAAGTCTCATGCGTTTTGGTGTTCACTGATCCGGGATAAGAAAGACTAACGGATCTTTCCGTGTGCTGTTCGCAGCAATGACCGTTAAGACAGTGGAGGATGTTTTGCCGGCACTAGTGATCACCAGCAAAGCCTCCGTCTTTCTGGAAGTGAACAACGGACTGGCGGACCTCTCACCGTTTAAGACCCCAAACTCTTGCCTACTGACTAGTAATCTGTGGCAGCTATGTCGAAAAATTGAGCATTTTTGAAGGTGTTTTTTTACTGCTTGACCTTAGTAAGAAAAAACACCAAGTAAACGCGGCTAATAGACCAAGGTATGGCCCATTACTTTGATATTCTCCTGAGCGGAAGAGAGGAAATAGGTTTTCAATCAATTGGAAAATTCTTTGGACCGACTTGGTAGTCATCGTTTCAGAGAGGTTTGGTAAACAATAAATCCACCGATTGTTTAACTCTAACACGAGGAAATAGGTTGTTTGAATCGCTGCTGTATAATTTTTTTCGGTATGGTTGAAATCAGGTTGTCTGCGACCGCGTCCAAAGGGGGTTCGTTTTATTGCTTCGCGTCATGCAAAAAGGGTTAGTAGCTGATCATCAACGACAAGACATATGATGCAAATGAATCGTATCAATCTAAGACGCGATTTCAGCCTAATAGAATGCGACGAACTCTAATGAAAGTAGTGTGTTTTCCACATATATGCCGCTTGAAGTCTTCCCCTTGAGCTGGGTTGATTATAAGTGTCAGGCCACATTAGCAAGACTTGGTTATTTCTCTTATCGAAATTTTTCATCGTCGCCTTTACTTGGCCGAGCCGAAAACTTGATCAGCGAAGTCAGTGTTTTCGTAGTAATCCGCCAGCGCATGTTGGACGCACGTGACACACTAACTCACAACAGACGGACACACTTGATTGATACGTGCGGTGAAACCAACAGTTCGAATCATGAATCAGTAGTTGACCTTGACGATCCAACAGATCGATTCACTAGACACACCTTCCACTCATGTGATGTTTCCCTCACAAATCGCATGTACGCAAACTGTGACCTAGTTACTTGCGTAAGGATGTACACTGCCCGAATATTAGCTTGGATACAGCAGAATCCACAAAGGAAGAGTGATTTAGGATCAAATAACTGAAACTTCAGTGCAGTTCACAAATAACTGAACTTCTTGCTGCTAAAAAACCGAGTGCTGGGCTGTTACCCACAGTCTAAGCTGTGCCGAAGGTTCAACCGATGGAGCAGATCCAACGAGCTTCAGCGCGACCCTCGCAAAGAGCTTGAATTTTGAAGAGCAACCGCGGAAACATTCGAGAGCGAACAAGAGAGAACGTAAAAATCAACTGTTCACAATCTTTGAAAGTGCCACTTGAAATTCTTCTACTTGAGTCCTGTGCTTGCATCACCTTAGCATTCGAATAGGTGCTCATGACCATTTGTGGGCTAACCACCTACTACAGCCGATCAGCAGCTCAACGGTACCTTTGCTGATAAGCCGCCAAACCACCAGGTTTTATGTGCAAGCATGAAGAGTGAGCCCTTTTAATGTAACCGAATGCTAATCACGGATAAAGGTGCAGTCATTGTGCCAGCTCCATCAAAGAACTCAGGAATCCAAACGGATAGTCAGTCAGCCGGGTCGTCTGCCCTGTCCTGCGTCAGAGCTAAGAACTATTCACTGTTTGTAGTAAATTACAACAGCACTTCTACAGTCTGGAAAATCTTCGTGGGGGATTTAAGGTGACTGAATTTGTGGCTCATAGTCAAACCATCTGAGGAAAACTGATAGGCTACTTGTGTCACTTTGGTCGGTACTGTTCCGGTAGAAATTACTAGACATTTTGCGTCATGCTCTGGTTCAACTCTTAATCCCAATATCCTAATGTGTATGCGTAATTTTGAAGTAAAACAAGCAAAGCGAGGATGTCGAATGGACAGGTATAAACCGTCTACGACGAAGTTCCACGAGGTTGTATGGACAGAATAAACAAGATGAGTCTTCCGAAAAACCAATCTGGTTTGCGAATGAGTGCATTTCGCTAATTTCGTGCAAGTTGGCTTCAATCAGAACATAAGGTAGACGGAAACTCGGGGACTGCACCTAGCTGATAAGTTTTAAGTAGGGCGAAACCGGTCGTGAACTGTCGAAGAGTTTGCGGCAGCCTAATGAGTAGTGTATTACGTCTATAGAATATACCTAGTTGTCAAGCCTGCGAAATCGTCTACTGAAGTCCGAATTGGTGATTGCCTAATGTTTAGACAAGATGAGGGAGCTGTAAATATCGCGTATCTTAAAAACCTGGGAAAATCCAAAGTTCAGTTGAACACGAATGACTGAATGGATTGGCCAGGAAGCAGATGATCCCCCTGGCCACTCGTTTGTGTTTGGTATCGATGCACAACATTGTCTGAAGACCGGAAAATCACAGCGCCATATATATCTGCTGATTCGTCAATCTGTGGTATCTGCTGCTGACCCGCTCCAGTGCCTAGTGTCGGAGAGGAAAGACTCACAGAAGGGAACACAACAGCTGTATTCCGAACAAGCGAGTGAGTGCGTGCGAGTGCGAGAGCAAAAGTTACAACGGCCCCACGCTGTTTAAAGGGGACTTTCTGACATTGATCCAGGCTGTCTGATAGGCGTTAGTGAACATCCAGCAACATCGATCGTGTCTCTGTGAAAAGCCTGAACGCTGATCACATTCGGTCGTGCTTCTGTGGCCGCAAGAACACTCATCAGGTTTTGCTGAATTGATTGAATGATTGACTGGCCTGGATGCTTGTCGGCTTTCCAGTTGAGTTTTTGGTGGAGCAGTATGTTCCGGGCGTTCTGAAGTTTCTTTCAGGAATCTGTCCTTCCTGATATATATATATATATATATATATATATCAGGAAGGACAGATTCCTGAAAGAAAATACTCTGATTTCGCTTCGTTCAAATTACCGCTAATGAATAATCCTTGAAACCCGTCCATAATTTGCCACCAAGTGTTGAATGATTTGTAAACAGCTCACCTGCAAAAAAGTAAGCCAGCTCGCCGGGTGTATTTGGGAAAATTCCCACCAACTGAGGACATTTAGGCAGCAAACATTCTTTGTCATTTCAGAGTAGGTGTTTCATAATGGCTGAAGGGAAACAAACGTAGCTCTGAAAAGCTGAGTCTCGTAGTTCATCGAGTACTTTATTTAAGTCTCCTTCTTTGTGGGATAACGATACACTCCATGCAGTTCCGCACACGAAATTGACTGATTTGCCTCAGAACCAGATGAAAACTTTAGCTACGGTTTGGCTATTGTGGCCTTTCAAAGAGTGCCAGGAATATACTTGATGGAGTTATTCGCACGAGGTGGTATTTTGCTTGGCGTTAAGTCAAATAAGAGAAACTTACTGATTTCATGCTGTTGTAGAATCATTGTCGTTTTACTTTCAAATAATTTTCAAAACACAGTGGAAGATGTGCATCCTGAATTGCTCAGTGAATATAAGAAACTTCAAATTGCCAGAGCCTCTTCACAAAAATGGTTGTCATGTCGAGAATAAAACCACCACGGCTATTCCGTGGGAGTTACTAGGTGGCTGGTTGGTCATCACATTTCCTTATATTGCAGTTTGCTTGGACAAGTCAAAACCGGTTGACCTGTTTCAACTATTCCGCATTCCACCCACATTTTCTGGCCGTTTTCGATTGCGGAAATGACACTAAGACCATAATCACCTAACGGTCAGTCAATCTCAGCACAACGGTCACTGCAAACGCAGTCGTTGCCTGAAAAAAGTGTAAACCTCGTTCCCATAGATGGTTTTATTCTGAACGGATAACTTCCATGTAATTTACCTCATAAGCCTATTCTGATGTGAAAACAGAGAAAGGCCGTTGATTAGGAACTCATTCAATTTCGAGTTTTAATGCACTGTTTGTCCTGTGTTCAAGCTTCAATAACTCTCATCGGTGGTGCAGATTGAACAACTTCAGAAAATACTTCCTGTTAATGTATAGCTTAATTGGATTCTAGGCTTAATCAAGTCCAATTAAGAAATGCTCGGTAAGGCCTTGCGATAGTATGGCGATAATTGGCGGCAATTAGTTATGATGGCAGTATGGAGAGAGTTCGAAATTTTTAAAGCAGATTCCTCATACTGGTGAAATCGATCTATGTTGAAAAGTCGAAAGACAATGTAAAAACATTTCATCCTCGTCCGGAACCAGCGATGCCGGTCGAATGTTTAGGAGGGTTCAAATCTGCTAGGGGGTGGGGATTTGATAGTTTTTCTCCTTTTGGACTGCCCACACTACTCTCAAAACCGTGAGTAATCTGATCAAAAAGGAAAATGTTTCGCAAGTTGCAGGGACCATTCTTCAGAGAAGTCATCTATATAAGAGTCAATGAGAACTTGGTTACGTGATATGAATCGCGTGACTGAAAGATAAATGCTAGCATACCCTATTTAAGTGTTAGTAAACACATTGCTGGTCAGCCGTTTCATGTATGGAGATTACGTTCAAATGCGATCCGGAAGGTGACGAATTCGGACTTCCGTAAAGGTTTCTTGGATATACACTGATAATGGCTTTTCAGCATACACTAACTTCACTTTCGGGACAAACTCTTCATTGGGAATCTGGTGACGTTAAAAACGCTGGTCGGCTGGTAAGGCTAAGTAGATTTCATCGGGTACGAACGTCCATGAAAATTAGCGCCACCATCACTGCTGATGCTAAGGCTTCTTTGTCCTACGACCTACAGTTAAGGCCTTGAAATATAAAATGCTTAGATTGTAGGAGAGAGGGACACGGTACTCTCCATCTTCAAGAATTCCGATGTGCCTGCATCTCAAAACCCCAACCGGAAAGTCTAAAAATGAGTTGGCAGCGCATATGTAGCTGAAATTTGTTGGTCATTTTTCGTCATGCTCTCCGGCCAAGCACACAAAGAGTTACTTTGGCAACTCGGATAGCACCAAGAAGACCTACACTCCAAGCAGTCCCTTTCTTACACTGCTTCCAAAGTCTACGTTGTCCACCTCGCAGTCTGACCACTCTAAAAGAAGCACGTTGAAGGATACTGGTCTCTGTATATGATAATTCCACACGCACTGTACACGGTCGAAGATGATGACACTGGACGGATATGCCTGCTCCACAACCCAACACCCGTTTTCTATTCACTTCACTTAAATTTGGTTGATGCCATCCGATGCCAGCAACGCTTCTCAGCCTTCGTTATCAGAAACTTGGAGACTGTCTTCTTACAGATGACAGGCCCTACAACAGCCCATAATATCATCTGACAAACCCGAAGTCTGGTATATCGTTCTAATGCCCCAAAAGATGCAAACTCGGAAATATGACTCGGGCCTTTGAAATCCGCTCACTGACTTTAGCAGACACACTTTTTCATAGCTAATATAACTAGTGAAACGCACAACGTTTTCCGCGAACTCCACAGCTTCTGTTAAATAGCGAAGGTACTGTTCAGATAATGTATGTTATGAAGAAGGACCTACTTTTGGTAGGTGCGTGATATCTCTCGAAAAATGCATACAATTGTGGTCAGCTCATTCAAGCTATTGTGCTTTATGTCTGTCTTTAAAGATTAGAATGTTTGAGCGCCCCAGGTCGACAGGTTTCCAGTAAGTAGCAATGTGGCCAGTATCGTACACTGATTGTCAGTTTACTCAACTTAAGTTTCGCCCGCGATTTCAAATATTAGGACAATGTTTTCTGTTGACTCTAGATCGATAAGATTCTCATTAGTAATGCTTTAAGCACAAGCGTACTTTGGACCCTCTGACTTTCCCTTACTCAATTCACCGACAACGAAGCCAAAAAATGGAAATGTAGACATTCGCGCCGGACAAAACCTTTTGTAGGAAAGTTGACAGCCATAGACTCACACGCCGGGATATATATCAATATGAGGGCTGTATTATGACCACAAACTCCTCGGACGTCCTCTGTTGAGTAAGTGTAAATAGAAGCATTTACCGATGGACAGAATCGAATTATTGCTACTTATAGAGCTGCTCTAACATCTCTCGGTGTCTGGACTGTGCCAGCTGAATGGGGGCTGACTTTCGGCTTTTGCGTACGAGTCAAGTTTTGCGCACCGCTGTAAGACGAGGTAGAATAAATGACTCCAGAAGCCTTGTAATATCGGGAGTTGAACTGCGGGTACCCTTTTGGAAGATGAGCACTAATATTGATTGTCTGGGACGGTCACTTTTTCTAAGATGGACGCAAATAGGCTAGCTAGATACAAACGGAAGACTTCACCGCCTTCCTTGAACAGAAAGAGTCTTTGGATCCAGAAGCCCGATGGCTGCTGAATAGGTCTATGTACTCAAACACATAGCGCACAAAAGGGCTTCAAATGGATCAAGCGGGACGATCTGTGTATATTCCCCGTTAAGCTAGACGCGCGTGTTTCTCATAAATCTGAAAAACGCAATTGAAGGTGGCGTGTGTGTGATCAGAGTCAATTCAGATAAGAAAGAAGCAGTGTCGGGTAGGTGTCGATCTTGGGGGCAGTGTTGCCTATTTGGGATCTGAGTTAATCTTCTGCTTGGCA
The DNA here is from genome assembly GCF_000715545.1 of Opisthorchis viverrini. Classification (NCBI taxonomy): domain Eukaryota; kingdom Metazoa; phylum Platyhelminthes; class Trematoda; order Opisthorchiida; family Opisthorchiidae; genus Opisthorchis; species Opisthorchis viverrini. The sequence goes on from NW_008751789.1 coordinate 316,148, forward strand.
TCACGTGGTCTAGCAGTTTTCATTGTCCGGGAAGTGTGTAATGTAAAGGGATAGTCTGCGATCAACCCAAAGCTTCAGTGAGTGTTCTGTTCTTTGTTCCTCTTGGGCCTAATTTAGGACGCCAACAAACTTGATCCCGAACAACACTAAGGTTATCGACCTGCACATTCACGTCAGCAGCCATGACAGTAATATCTGAGCTCTCGTCCTCCATAAAAGGATATCTCAGAAATTGTTTTCAGCGGATTCGTGGCTACATTGAATAGGAACACAAGTAGATACTATAATGGCAGATAGATTAGCCAACCTTTCTCGATATTCCGTCACAGACCATGCTACATGAATCTCGTGGATACAAACAAACAAATGAAAGTGCTTCCAATACGTGACTCTACACAATATCATCGTCTACCTGCGGTGCTCTCGGGTTCACCAATGATGCATTGCCAAAGAGAAGATTAGACAAAAGAGGCAATAATTTCAGTCCTAGTGCTTGAAGTATGGATTCCTATCTCTGACAAAAAACATTTACCAATTCACACCAAATCCAGAGTACGGTCAACAGCAGCTTGCTGTCCTGGTTACTTCAAAGTATGAATTTGAAAAAGTATGGATTTGAAAATCGACTTCGAGCTAATAAGGGCTGTTACCGTAGACGGACGCGCAGAGGTTGTCGCCAAGGCTAATACAATGCAAATAAGACTTCCAGTTTAAGTGGTGCTGGGTTGGGGTAGGTGGACAGATATGGCATTACCGTTTTAGATTTCCCTCTGTTAAAGCATTGGACACCCTTTTCAAGGAGGGTTAGTTTCATTGCAGTGGGGAATGTTCCCAGCAGTCACTTTTTTTCTAAGCAGAGATGCTGTTTCTAGTACCCTTGGCATACTGGTGATGATGCATCTGTCTTCACTTGAACACAGGACATCGCTTGTTTAAAACAGTAAAAAAGGCATAACTTTGATATGATTATGACTGTCTGGATTGCAGACAAGAAGAAACAACATTAAAAAAGAACAGCAGTTTTATCACTTGTAATGTAAATTCAACATTTACCAAATGCTGTTGATAGGATTCAGTATGTTGATGAGGTCGGCTCTGCCAGTTTAAAAAGGTCTCGAACATCCTACGAACAAGTGCTGGTTGACCTCGGTAGCTTTTATTCTGCACACATCCAGTATCTCTTATCGTTTATTTGGAAGGGGAGTGTTGATAAAAAATTTACTTTCAGAAAACATTAATATGGATTCTTTGGACGCTTTTGCAGAAGAGTATTTCCGAAGAATTCTGGTATAAATGCTTTTGGCTGCTATCATAAAAGCTGTCCTCTCTTCTATGGGTTACCTCGACGAAGTGCCTTTTATTCGTAGATACACTATTACATGAGTTGTTTTTTATCTGGTATTGCGGAGTTTTTGCACACCTCCGACAACTTATGGATCCCTTGTTCCAAACGCACGTACGTCGAATGGTATTCGGGAGAAATAACTCACCCTCGATAGATGAATTGATCACACTGCACAGGTTGCGTTGGCTTGGCCACGTGCTGCGTATGCCAGTCGACCGACTTCCTCGAAGGGCTCTTTTCGCCCAACCATGTGAAGGGTGGAAGAGAGCCAGAGGCGGTCAAACAATGACTTGGCAGCGAAGTATGAAAGCCATTACCAGCAAACTCAGCTGCGCCGGTAATTGCCGTCTTCCTGGATGGGGACCCCGAGACGGGCCACATCAATGGCTAGGGACATTATCAGACATGGCCCAGTCGCGCCCTCAATGGCGCTCATGCATCAAAGCTATTGCCTTCAATGCATAGCCCCCCCGCTTGACAACTCACTGAAAGTGCTGGATTTATGCACCAATTTACCAGCTCGCGCGTGCAATGCGCAGCTACTTACCCCCCAATCATCGGTGAACGAAACTGTGGCAGCTACAACCAGTGTACGACCAGTACGCGTTACATACAGCTGATAATGATGATGATGATGACTAGAAAAACCCATGCTTAAAGAACAATTCTGTTGTTGAGTCCAAATTAAAGTTCTCAGTGCAACCGAATGGTGGTGTTCCTGAATCAGTTCCTTAAAATCTTATTCGGACAACCCTGATAGTCAAAGAGATGCCATTGATATTCTTCGTATCCTACAGATCAGTCACGTGCAAGACGTTTCCGGCTCTTGTAGGTATCAACATGGGTCTTCTAATTCAATCGTACTTCGTCCACTCGGGAGTACTGAGGGGAATATTGTTTTGCTCACCGGGAACAGATGATCTGAGGGACAGGGAACCGTAGACAATACATTTGTATTGGAATTGAGATAGACTGTTGAATTTTGCTGTTTTCTCTCATCGTAGTGTTTTAGCAGAGGAAGCATATTTTGGGACATTTCGTGCATTGAAGCATTTGAAACGCCGCATTCTGTTTTCTGGGTTTTCATAATTCCGAGCTTTATGCATTCTTTACCGGCTTCCTTGTTCAAAAGTCACTGAATCAAACTACCCGAACAATCGAAAATTTATCCCTGTCTTTCGTAGCCCACCAGCTAGTCTCATTCATCAGGTAGGGTTAGTTCTCGGGTTTCAGTCTGTCTTTCAACTCATCCATAATTAGTTTGTTTGTGTCGCTGCACCGCTGGCAAGGAGACAAAATCGACTTGCTTAATTCTGTCAGGCAACTTACAGTTACCGTATAGACAAACGGTAGTCAAATCGAATGGGAGACATCAGGAACCAAAGTCTGCAATGTGATTGGCTGATCAAAAACGAGGCAAGCGGATGTGTAAACAAGGCGGTTAATTTCTAACCGTGCATTTCTTTGCCCGCGCACAGCTTTGCAGACAGGAACATTTTTTCTACCCAGCCGGCGCAGTAGTGTCCACATTCTCCTCTCACCATTGGTTGATTTCTTTGCGCCAATCCGAGGTAAGGCAGACTAGTTGTTGAGAGAAAACTGGGTAACTGCTGCTGAATCCTGTTTGACCGTTAGTAAATCGCTACAGCACTCAACATCTTTTTTCCCAAACGGATTCACGAAGTTACTCATGCAAAATTCCAAACGCTCATCTCACTTGACCGATTCATGGCTAGAGCCGAACGGAAAAATTCCAAAACTCCAACCTTCAACAAAAACGCCATATTTGTTCCCACCAACAGCTGCATTTGCTTTGGAGTACCGTCAGCAGTTGGTTGATGGCACGAAACTAAATGCATCAACAGCATTGTTCCGCCCGTTGAATCCACTCCTCAGTGCTGCCACATTTTGGACCGCTTTGGAAGAACAGCTGAAACAGCAGCAACGCAGTCTTCGTCTTACTGTTCCGAGTGCGGTCACATCACCAAATAAGCTGAAACCATATGATATCCCATCTAGATCTCGTATATTTGATTCTTCCCTCACAAGTCCACTGGTTTCGAGGTGGACTGCAACCGACGACCCAGTTTCTTCGATGAGTAGACAACAGACTACTTCCAACCTGTCCCTATCTGCGGAAATAGGTGAGTAATTTAGAATCTTTGCCCAGTAGCTGTCCATCCAGAGAGGATTTTGAATGACACTAAGTTATTTAGAGGAGACAATAAAGCACATTCACACTCGTGGATGGATAGGAAAACGGCGCCTATTGAAAAACACAGCTCCCGATACTTGAAGCCTGTACTGACCGATCACACACAAGTCCTCGGAGAGTTGTTATCAAAGTTCGCCTAATTACTAAGCAAATGAATCCACGAGGTGCGGCCTGCAGATACTATCCTAACTTGTTCAGGTTACTTCTTTTAACGGATGTCAATATATATATATATGTATATATATATATATATACGGTCAGAACAATTACAATTCCCTTGGATAAACCAAATTTATTAATTCGTAAGCCGTCTATTGTGAAATGATGCATATATGGTACGATCTTTTGAGTGTTTCTTAGACTCTTCGGCGTCCCTCTGACCCTGAATTCTCTCCCTTTTTTTACCTCTTTATATCCGAACTCTTTTTAGCGCAGTCGGTTTACGTAAACGGTACCCGCCTTTTGAAAGGCGATTTAGATACTATTTGTCTCTTAAAAGGCGGTGGCTGTTTGAAATCATCGGAGAGTTGGTCAAGTTATTTGCTTAGAGAAAGACTGTCGCCGCAAAAAAATACGCTGTATTCTCGAAGCGATTGGGTTTGTTCCTTTTTCGTGGTAGAACCCCCGTCCACTCCATCCGTATTGTAAAAACAACGCGACCCTTACTTCTCAACCAGTTCAAGTTGTCCTTATTTCTTCTTCTCATATTGGTATGAAAAGAATAATAAAGTGATCGCGACCTCAGTTGAACGCCCTTGCATGCTGACCCAATCTCGTCCGGACTCTGCATACTCTCATCTCCGACAGGATCAAAGTATTAAGCCACGTTTATATGTCTGCTTGCCTCCGCTTCAGGTTAGATCAA
>NW_008751789.1:323282-361569 GCF_000715545.1 Opisthorchis viverrini
GAGACATTATCAGACATGGCCCAGTCGCGCCCTCAGTGGCGCTCGTGCATCCAAGCTATTGCCTTCAATGCATAGCTTCTTTTCCACCCCCCCGCTTGACAACTCACTGACAGTGCTGGATTTATGCACCAATTTACCAGCTCGCGCGTGCAATGCGCAGCTACTTACCCCCCAATCATCGGTGAACGAAACTGTGGCAGCTACAACCAGTGTACGACCAGTACGCGGTTATTACAGCTGATAATGATGATGATGATGACTAGAAAAACCCATGCTTAAAGAACAATTCTGTTGTTGAGTCCAAATTAAAGTTCTCAGTGCAACCGAATGGTGGTGTTCCTGAATCAGTTCCTTAAAATCTTATTCGGACAACCCTGATAGTCAAAGAGATCCCATTGATATTCTTCGTATCCTACAGATCAGTCACGTGCAAGACGTTTCCGGCTCTTGTAGGTATCAACATGGGTCTTCTAATTCAATCGTACTTCGTCCACTCGGGAGTACTGAGGGGAATATTGTTTTGCTCACCGGGAACAGATGATCTGAGGGACAGGGAACCGTAGACAATACATTTGTATTGGAATTGAGATAGACTGTTGAATTTTGCTGTTTTCTCTCATCGTAGTGTTTTAGCAGAGGAAGCATATTTTGGGACATTTCGTGCATTGAAGCATTTGAAACGCCGCATTCTGTTTTCTGGGTTTTCATAATTCCGAGCTTTATGCATTCTTTACCGGCTTCCTTGTTCAAAAGTCACTGAATCAAACTACCCGAACAATCGAAAATTTATCCCTGTCTTTCGTAGCCCACCAGCTAGTCTCATTCATCAGGTAGGGTTAGTTCTCGGGTTTCAGTCTGTCTTTCAACTCATCCATAATTAGTTTGTTTGTGTCGCTGCACCGCTGGCAAGGAGACAAAATCGACTTGCTTAATTCTGTCAGGCAACTTACAGTTACCGTATAGACAAACGGTAGTCAAATCGAATGGGAGACATCAGGAACCAAAGTCTGCAATGTGATTGGCTGATCAAAAACGAGGCAAGCGGATGTGTAAACAAGGCGGTTAATTTCTAACCGTGCATTTCTTTGCCCGCGCACAGCTTTGCAGACAGGAACATTTTTTCTACCCAGCCGGCGCAGTAGTGTCCACATTCTCCTCTCACCATTGGTTGATTTCTTTGCGCCAATCCGAGGTAAGGCAGACTAGTTGTTGAGAGAAAACTGGGTAACTGCTGCGGAATCCTGTTTGACCGTTAGTAAATCGCTACAGCACTCAACATCTTTTTTCCCAAACGGATTCACGAAGTTACTCATGCAAAATTCCAAACGCTCATCTCACTTGACCGATTCATGGCTAGAGCCGAACGGAAAAATTCCAAAACTCCAACCTTCAACAAAAACGCCATATTTGTTCCCGCCAACAGCTGCATTTGCTTTGGAGTACCGTCAGCAGTTGGTTGATGGCACGAAACTAAATGCATCAACAGCATTGTTCCGCCCGTTGAATCCACTCCTCAGTGCTGCCACATTTTGGACCGCTTTGGAAGAACAGCTGAAACAGCAGCAACGCAGTCTTCGTCTTACTGTTCCGAGTGCGGTCACATCACCAAATAAGCTGAAACCATATGATATCCCATCTAGATCTCGTATATTTGATTCTTCCCTCACAAGTCCACTGGTTTCGAGGTGGACTGCAACCGACGACCCAGTTTCTTCGATGAGTAGACAACAGACTACTTCCAACCTGTCCCTATCTGCGGAAATAGGTGAGTAATTTAGAATCTTTGCCCAGTAGCTGTCCATCCAGAGAGGATTTTGAATGACACTAAGTTATTTAGAGGAGACAATAAAGCACATTCACACTCGTGGATGGATAGGAAAACGGCGCCTATTGAAAAACACAGCTCCCGATACTTGAAGCCTGTACTGACCGATCACACACAAGTCCTCGGAGAGTTGTTATCAAAGTTCGCCTAATTACTAAGCAAATGAATCCACGAGGTGCGGCCTGCAGATACTATCCTAACTTGTTCAGGTTACTTCTTTTAACGGATGTCAATATATATATATATGTATATATATATATATATACGGTCAGAACAATTACAATTCCCTTGGATAAACCAAATTTATTAATTCGTAAGCCGTCTATTGTGAAATGATGCATATATGGTACGATCTTTTGAGTGTTTCTTAGACTCTTCGGCGTCCCTCTGACCCTGAATTCTCTCCCTTTTTTTACCTCTTTATATCCGAACTCTTTTTAGCGCAGTCGGTTTACGTAAACGGTACCCGCCTTTTGAAAGGCGATTTAGATACTATTTGTCTCTTAAAAGGCGGTGGCTGTTTGAAATCATCGGAGAGTTGGTCAAGTTATTTGCTTAGAGAAAGACTGTCGCCGCAAAAAAATACGCTGTATTCTCGAAGCGATTGGGTTTGTTCCTTTTTCGTGGTAGAACCCCCGTCCACTCCATCCGTATTGTAAAAACAACGCGACCCTTACTTCTCAACCAGTTCAAGTTGTCCTTATTTCTTCTTCTCATATTGGTATGAAAAGAATAATAAAGTGATCGCGACCTCAGTTGAACGCCCTTGCATGCTGACCCAATCTCGTCCGGACTCTGCATACTCTCATCTCCGACAGGATCAAAGTATTAAGCCACGTTTATATGTCTGCTTGCCTCCGCTTCAGGTTAGATCAAATGTGAACTTCATTGGCATTTACAAGGTCAACGGGAGCTCTGAGTCATCATCCTTAGGATTCATCGGGTAGACATGGCCTACGAATTTTACCAGCCAACATCATGAAACAGGGATTCAGGCTAGTTTCAGCTGTCTTCTGTCAACTAAGTTTATCTCTAAATGAATGTTCTTCCTAACATATTTACACTTCAGTTCTCAAGTAGAAAATAAGGTTACCGAAAATTTGGGAACTATGCTTACTCGATGAGCTACAAGAGAAGGGTAATCGAGATCGGGTCGTGGAATATTCTCGTCGAGTGATGAATCGATACCTTGGTCGATACTTTGAACTTTGTTTCAGCTGAAACAACTGACAGCCTCGTGCATACATTTGGTCGGACAATGTTATCAACGGCACTTTGAGGCAAATTCACCCCACCAAAAATTAGACCAAAATTTTCTTCCCTGAAAAGACAAAGAATGAGGACCAGTCCAACCTAGGATTGGTTAACTAAAAATCAGTTATCACGGTAAAAGGTGCCGTCAGTCCTGCCATACTACAAAATTTTACTAACAGTGGCGTCCATAAAGCTGGATAATAGTTCAAATCATTTTGGGACGTATCGGAACAAACCTCATAATTGTTCCAACAAACTTTACATCACCCTGATTAGGTTTCGATAAGATTGGCAAAACAGATCATTGACTTCCACCACTTCTTGTGCACCCGAAGTCTGGAGGACATCTTTATATTACTTAGTTGAGTGCATCAATGTACCCGAACGCAATGATTTTCGCTAGCTCAGCTGGTAGAGCACCCGTCCGGCAAGCTGAAGTTCTGTGGATCATGTCCAACTATAGGCGAGTTTTCTCACTCATACTTCGTATGAGTAGGCTTCTCATTTCGAACTCTGCCAAACCATTGTGCACTTCCTAAAGATCCCTAAATGTTACATGCACTCATACTACCCGGAATAATTGTTACATCACCTAAACAGCCGGACTAACAATGGTATTTATCTTAGCATTTATTAGGCCAAATCAGTATGTCTTAACCTTTGTACGTGTATAGTCAGAATTTTTGACCTCTCACTGAACAGACGAATTGCTTACAGTCTATCATCCACAGATTCTAGCGTGTAAGTTTAAGCCAATGAGAGTCTGCTACGGTTGATCTTGATATTTTCCTCTTCCTGAATATACTACGTTCAATCCAACTACACTCATAACCCTGCCTAAAACGATTATCAGACACCAAGGCCCCATTTGTCGTAGTTATATTATTTCTTCCTTGTGTTCTATTTTTGTAGTATATGACGGAACTTTTCGGTGTACAGTTGTCATCCAGTTCAACCATGAATTGTTGATGTTACGATGAAAAGCGCTGTATGCTTATTGTGCTTGGTACCACCATATCCTGCGATCGTTGTTACATGTGAATCGTACACGAAAATGCAGCTTCACATAGTGTGTGGCTTTCACCTAGGCACCAAACAGTCGTGAGACACTTTCACGACGAAGACTCCTCTAACTCCTGAAATGAACCCAAAGGGCGAATGGATATTTATTCATGGTACTTTGTTATAAACAGTTCAAATAAGGTTTTGAATTTGTATAGTAGGTCAACGAAGCAAACAAACTCGATGTTTGTCGGGTCATGAATCTACCGAGTGGTGAATATGTAGTATGTCTCTACGAGGCCAATGCTTTTGGGTTTTGAAGTGTGCCTTAAGGCTTTAGGCTGCGATTGACCCAAGAGCAAGCAGCTTCCATCAAGACGTGATTTATTCCGTTCTGTTCTGTATCCTTCGGTTTGGAACCATCCAAAAGTGAAGGGTTTTTTTACCGAAGAGGCCTCAGAAGTGTTCTGCAAACATGATGGTACCTATAGAAAATTATATCATTTGGTGAGCAAACTAATTTAACGAAATTGTCAAGCGCAGCAAACTATTCGGCTACCAAATGATAGATAAGTATCCAAACCAGGAGGCCCGACGCTGCTGTATCACTGTCTCAGTCAATCACACCTGTATAAAAAAGTTACTTGTAGTTGTTTACCCGTGTTCTTCCAAAGCCAGACAGTGATCTGATCAGATCGTCTCTCAACTCAAGTTCCCACCAGGAAGTGCCCTTTGTCTGACTTTTATGTCAACACCCGACTGAGTACTGCCAAATAAGACTCTAAATACCTCGATTTTTTCCATTTCCTTGCGACATTTCTGGAATGGAGAGTGGGTTACTATCGGTACTGACTATCAAGCGTCGACGTCAGCGATCCGAAACATTCAGACTCCGTCTGAATCACAAGAACCAATAATTGGTTATTAGTTGATAGAATCCATCTTAAGTATCCTGTTCATCACCAAAGTCCTCCGTGTTGACCGAATGAAAAGTTTCTGTGCCACAGGACACTGGTTAGTAACACAAAAAACATCCGCTGAACGGTGGATGCAGGATTTATGTTTGAACTGAATTCAGATGGCAAGCGAGTATCACCACCTAGTGCTTCATCTGAAGTAAAAAACCTCTGCTAGTTTTTTTCTTCCGCCCTCCGAAGAATGTGAACTTAGTGGTAGTAGGAAGATAGAGATCCGATTTCCAAATAGGTAGCGAGGATTTCCACCACAGTTCGAAATGGCACCAATGAATCAAGCGCTGGTGTGAGGTCGTCGTCAGCTTCCCACTGCATAGAGAAACTAACACGTTTTAAGTGATGGCCCAAGCGTTGAAGAATCCATGAACCGTTTAGTTTGTGTCACATACGCGACTCATATGCATTTGGATGTCTACCACAAGTCGTACATATCTGATTCACATAATATACACTCACATATAACACTCAAGTAGGATGCAACTCCAATTACATCACTGGAAAAAGCGGATAGTCGTGATATCTGATGGTTATTTTCCGCTTCGTGTTGTGAAACCGTAAAAACCTGGCAAAAGGGACTAGAGTTTCCTGTGCCGTGCGGAATTTTACGAATTTACAGAATAAAAGTTGTCGCATGTAGGAGATAATGTGGAGAAAACCAAGGATTCGAGAAATACACTTGCAAATCAATTTGGTTTTCACGAGAAACTCAACTGAATCTTTCATTTAGAATATTCTACAACTGAATGTGCTGAACACAAGTCGCCTAATGATTCAGTTGGCACGATGTTCGAGATATCGCTGTATATTTCCACAAAGGAAACTACTCACAAGGTTGCTGAAAACTCAAGACCGGTTTCGCACTTCTTGGGGCTCATCAGGTAGCCGCAGTTCCCGAGTTTCCGTCAACCTTACGTATGCAACTGAGTGTGTTTCTAAAAAATAATCCAATTTGTGTTCAGTTAGAACATAAGGTTGACGGGAACTCGGGGACTGCGCCTACCTGATGGGGTTCAAGAAGGGCGAAACCGGTTGTGGGCTGTGGAAGTGTTTTCAGCAACCTTGTGAGTAGTTTCCTTTACGAAAACCAAGGATTGCTTAAATTGAGTAAAATATTGCACAATTCAACTCATTTTTCCCGGTTTATGTAGCAACTGTGTTGATTTCTGACAATCAAGCAAGTTCAAGTAAGCCTATATTTTTATTTTCTTCGTGAACATTTGGAACACGGAAAATCCAGGAGCATTCCAACAAACGATTGGACGGTCATCACAGTTTCACCATCAATATACTTGGTACACTTGAACAGTGAATGATAGAATACTGAAGCCTCATTCGTTCCGAGTCTATTTCTCACTCGAATAGCCTCATTCTCGAGGCAAGGTTCTGCGGAATATGGAAAGCACAGACAAAAAGGCGCCCAGGGACTGAGCGCGCATTTTCAACGAGGAACGATATTTTAGTTAAACCTCAAAAATACTTTCCCTAAATGATCTGTCTCCAAAAAAGCTAGGAAGTGCATTTGTCATATGGGTTTACGAGTGACTGATCAAAGGGTTCGGATGATCGAAAAGGTCAGATCGGAATTCAAAATAACAAGCAATTCCACGAAAAGCCCTATGGGATTGAACGAGGTGAAGTCGGGATACAGAGCTTCTGGTTTGTTCGGTTGGCCTGGTGGTGTATTCTTACTAGATTTTCCCAACGATCCATTGTTTTAGGAATGAGTAAGCCAGGAATATCTGTTGAAATATCCAGCAGACATTTTGGCAAACAGAGCGTAACCATTAAAAATGGTATAAATGTTGTCAGTAAGAACTCTGTTGGCCTTACTCGCAAAAATTTAGGGACAAATTAGCTGTAAATTCCCTTGGATTTCAAACCTACTTTAATGTTTAATATTTGACGGATTGGCTTCTATAGCCTAGGAACCGCACGAAAGGCTCACAGCATCACAAACAGACACGTTACCCAAATTTCACGTCCAAATGCGCAAACATGTGAAATACAGAGTTGAACCTAACCAAACAAGCTTTACTGTAATGTTGGCTGAGTAGGATTACGAGAAACCCGTTGGTCGTGTGCATTTCAAAATGGCTCTACACAGTAAGTGAATCACGGTCTTGGTCAGGATATCACAAGGACGCACGTTCCAATAACAACGGGAACGCGTTTTACTACTTTGGTGAGGAGTTCAGTTTGTCAGGTGGTACTTGGGTTCGGTAACCTCCGATTCCCACTGAAGAATCTCTCCTGCTTCGTCTTCGCGTGTTGGGTAGCAGCAAAGCAAAAATAACTGTTCAATAAAAGGCGTTGGAATAATCTGTTTAGGGATATCTAATGAACAATGGCGGTCTCTTTTTCTCGGCATACTTCGCTTTTGAGACTAAATTTTCGTCAGGTCAAGTGAATAAGTCATCTGAAAGCTGGTGAACCAGTCAGTGAGATTTACAACTACCCGACCTAACCATTGCTGAATGTCGGTCGGCAGATCTTGTTTGGTGAGTGGTGTGGATGACTATGACTTACAACGGATGCCTTTAGGGGGCAGTTTTCACCACTTCTCCTCATGATTCTGAGGTCTTACTGTTCCTGTCCAGAGCACTTTTATGTTATACTTCTCCTTTTTCTTGTTGGTCTTTGTGTGTCAGAGATCGCTAGGACAGTTAAACTGGGGCTGGGAGGATCAGGTATGGCTTATCCTCTTTGGGTTTTGCACTTTACACTGATAACCAAACGCCGCCAATTCAGCGTATCAATTCAACCGTCCTCTCCGTGTTTTTCAGTTCTAACATTTCCATTTCGTTCACGTTCTATTCCGTCTCTTGATGGTTTGCACCACATCGTGTATCAGCAGCTGTGCCGTCAATACTAGTACTCGTTTTGATACTTCCACATATTCTAATTCCATTCTGTCCATTCTCTCTATTTTATACCCTGAAATTTTTAACTATTGTCTGATACTCACCCGCGTTCCTTGGTGGTCTGTTTATTCACCGCTTGTGCTCATCTGTTTTGGTATACAATTCCATGGTAGTTTCTCCCTATGTAAAGCTTTGCGCAGCCGTCATATTTTAGGTTTTATATAGCCCCTAGTACCATCAGCCGACGGGCGGACCTTTACGCTTAACAGTACTGAGTGTAAAGCGCTGTCATTCTGGAATGCATCTATAACATTGGCCATATTCAGCGCTGAAGTATTTTTTCGCTCACAAAAATTTGTCCTTCACTCTGATTACAGAGTCAAAGATAAACAGGGTAGGGTAGTTCCCATTGAACTGGTGTTTCAGCAGCATTCGATCAATTTGTCACCGATAAGCCTGGAGAGGATTATATGACTTTGTGGTAGCCTAATCCCATAGACTTTCAGTAGCTCCTATCAAGGTTGAGAATCTAACTACACTGTTCGCAAGCCGGCTTGTGAGGAACAGAAACCAAGTTTGTCACCACTGATCCCTTATGACAACACAGAATGAAATGGCACGGCGACTGGAGTGCGTTTATGTGAAAAAAGCTGCCCCGCAAGTTGTCATCGACACGTGGTCATGGATAGCGCACTGCTGGGAACAGGCTTAGTTCAATTAACACTGGACTAATTAGCCTGCTTTCACGAAAGAGGATGTTCGTATGCGCAACACCCATCATATATGTGCATCCCCACACAAAGCTGGCCTGTCACAGTGTTGACGGTCAGTCAGACATGGTAGAAGCAGCAAGGTCTTTATCCAAGTTTACAAACGCTAGATTTCACCACTGATTAGTTGCAAACAGATGTCAGGGGAATCTTGGTCACAAGCAATACCTTTTTATTTCAACCTAGCGATCAGAACATTGAAGAACCGCTGTTTGGAAACACGGTATTGTGTGTTGTTTCCAACTCTTTCAATCTTTAGTACAGCGGATTTATGGTAGGGATTATTCCATCTAATTATATATGTATAATGGTTTCAAGCAAACGACATCGCTCCAGCTGTGATACTTCAGGAGTGCCGAGCGTACAATGGTTGAGTGGTGGTAGCACACTCCTATTAATGCTAGCGATGTTACTATCATGTTCACGGATTCTTAAGTGCATGTTAGAATCCTAACAGCGCCAAATATATGGGTTTCTGATAAGCTCCATCAAGAGAAAAACTCGCGTCCATTGCTGCCCTTCCTCAGTGCGAACTCGGTAAAATAATGGCCCTTACCGAGAAGGAGGGTTGTTTACATGAGAGTGACGTGAAAACAAATTCTAGGAGGGCGAAACCGGTCGTGGGCTGTCGACGAATTTTCAGCAACCTTATGAGTAGTGCATTACAAAAATACAGGTATCACGATATCTCGAATATCGTAGCGACTGAAAAATGAGGCAGTCTGGTGCAGGACATTCAGTTACCTGGAAACGAGAGGTTCAGCTGAGGTTCCGGGCAAGTCTCCGAAAAACCAAATTAGTTTGCAAATGAGTGTATTTCGCTAACTTCTAGAAGTCCAACAATGAATATGATGATATATTAGTGTTTGAAAGACGTGACATAATGTGCTACTCAAATAAAAGAAGAATGATTATTCACCACCAGGTCCTGCAGTAAAATGTTTCCAATATTTTACAATATTTCATAAATGATCAGAATTCTTGATGGCCGAGTAGGTTTCGTTGGCGACAAACTGTCCCCAGTAAATGTTATTTTACAGTTACCTACATAGGCGATAACAGATGGTACTGTTTACAGCCATTTGAGACGAGTTGGCTGATAAACATATGAATTTCAAGTAATACGACAATATACGGGGCTCGGAAAATGGCGCGATTAACGTGTACAAATCTTGTTTTAAAATGGACCGTGGTCTTACATTACTGCGGCTCACTGGGATTTCGCCCCTCTCACACCCTCATCGTTTTTATATGATGTGTTAAAATTAAAACGCAAGTAATTGAAAATGTCTAGGGTTTCCCTGTCGGTTCTCTATAGACAGGCTGGATCGATGAGCAAGCATATGAACGTGGAACATTCACCTTCCCCGGGCCGAGAAGGCTCAATCCGGGAGCCTCTGAAATACGGTTTGTGACTAACACCAAAGTAGACTGACGACTATGCTAAACGTTAATTTCGAACATGGTGATTTTTGTAAGGCGGAATGTAAGTCGCCGCTGCACAATGCAACCCGATCTAACCGTGTAGATCGGTCTGAATTTAAGGGCTCATTTCCATAAACGGTTGATCACTCCTGCACTTTAAACACCGACGTCAACTCTAACAGTACTCCTAGGCGTCTTGTGCAGGAGAGTAGCTATATGACTCACAGGGATTTCCTGAAGGTTTTAGGCAAACCAATCAGCATAGAAGGAGGATTTGGGTATNGTTCATGTAGGGAAAACTTGTTTTATGCAAGCGGGAATGCAAAGCTTATTCACAGCGTGCCACTTCATGCTTTTCGGTTCGAAATTAGAAGGCCACCATAAATTAACATTGTTTTCATCGTTATATATCATGTTACCGAATATCAGTAGTATTTGAGTGACGACATCTTTGTTGTGATGAGTCATATATTGTCAGAAAAGCAGTTTCCTTAAATCTAGTTAAGTACGCATGTATGTTTTATGACGGAATGGGCGAAAAGAATGCCCAGAAATCAGTTAAAACGGAGGTTGGTTGAAAAATACTCGCTGGATTCGACGACAGCTCACGACCGGTTTTGCCCTTCTTGGGGCTCATCAGGTAGGCGCAGCTCCCGAATTTCCGTCAACCTTATGTTCGTCTTGAAACCAAATTGCATGAAATTAGCGAAATGCACTCATTTGCAAACTAATTTTGGCTTTTCGAGAAGCTCACCTGGAACCAAGCTGAATCTCTCATTTGTGATGTTTCCAGGCATTACCAATATACATGTATCGCGATATATCGAGTATCGTAGTGACTGAAACATGAGGTGGCCTAATGCAACACATTCAGTTGCCTGGAAACATCACAAACAAGAGATTCCTCTGGGTTCAAGGTGAGTCTCTCGAAAAACCAAATTAGTTTGCAAATGAGTGTATTTCACTCGGTGGATTGTTTTTATGTATGCTATGGTGACGCTGATCATTTTTAATTTTCACAAGCTATTTAGTTGAGGCACACGTCTCTGGTTATGTGGATGTTCACTGTGAAAAAGTGGTCTCCAGGATTAAGCTTTGCGCTTGATTTAAGTTGTTTATGACAAATGGACTAGCCCGTATACGTAACCAATCAATTGATTGCTCTTCCAAAAGTTAACACATCATGTGCGGGTGACGAACTCCTGTCGTTCCCCTTGTGGGTGGTGTAACATGTGATTAGTGAAGTGGAAAATTGTTTTTCCTTGTCACCTCTTTCAAGCCCTGAAGAAGAGCAACTGCGAGGGGAATTCGATACGGAGGATCCTGAATTCGAGTGGAGGCGAAGAGCGGGTCTTTAGACAACCCATTAGCCCGAGGTGATGACGGATTGCAGCCAGCATTTATGCGGCAAACACTGAGGCGAACAGTCAATGGAAAGCTGAGAGAGGCTTGTGTTTTCTTATCTAATTTTGAGCATAGAACTTTTCAGAGGCGTGGTTCCGACTACACAGTACTGGTGAACGCCGTAGAAAAACACACTTTCAGGTACCCTCATAATGGCCGAGGAGCACTGAACATTAGGAAGCTGAATGTGACCGAGTACCGACTTTCAGGTTACCGCAAGTTGCAGTCTATCAGAGACTGAAAATCGTACAATTACCGTTGAACAGTCATAGGTACCGAAAGACCTCAGTATTGTTTTGTTTACCTGGCAACATTAATCTGGATCTGTTTAAGGATTTTCCCGTAGCTGTGGTTTACCATTATATCTAGTTTACTGATTTGCCATCTTAACGCGAATGAGACAGTGCACAATGAATGCACCGCGCCAATGTGTTGCGTTGCATTCGTCAAATACGAAATATAATGGTTTTTTTGAATGGGTGATTCATTTCTATCTTCAGACAATGAAAACCTCCAAACCCGGTATCCATTTGTCTGTCCAATGTGCAAGGAGCGGATAGAAGCAAATGACCTTGAGACTCACTTTAATTTTGAGCTGGAAAAATTCCGATTGGAAAGTGATGAGTGAGTCACTGTGTGTACTATTGATTAACAGATGCGGAAAACAAAGAATTGGGTTTTCTTCACGCTAAAATACAAGTAGATTATGATTATTTTGAACGCAGTTTTTGGTGGCTCAACTTCACTTCGGGTACCACCAAATGTATCAGTAAATGTTGTTTGATCTTGATATATTCTTTTTTATTGCAAGTTTAGCTAGTCTGATTACCACGATCCAATATCCGGCTGGTGGCACACGTTTATCAATATTTCCCGGGAAAAACTCTCCGGAATACAAAGGCTAATAAGCCCATTTGCGTACCATTTTGGTTTTGACGGGGTGATCACCTGGAAACTAGCTGAATCTGTCGTTTATGGTGTTCGTGGCGCACGGTTTACCAGGACGGATGCTGGTGGCAAACTTGAAGACAGCTCTGAAGAACACGATCGTCAGGACAGTAAGACACGATCATACTCAGTTGAACATACAAGCTGCGTGTAAATTTGACCCTATATTACTGGTTGTCAACCAAGGATGCGTTCAACCATTGGTGATGTGAGGCAGATAAACTGATAATAGCAGCAAGCTGCCGCAAGATTAAGTGGAACTACCTCCCAAATTTAAGTGTGAATTTTTTCTATTGGCCGCTTTTAATTGGTCCTGAAAGTGCTATCCGCCAAGACCTTTGCGCCCTTGGTGGCTTTTCGTGACAAATACGAGCATCACGTCAGGAGCTACTTGTTTCAGAAAGAAAATATTAGACTTAACAGCATCTCCTGGGTGTGGGTAAAAACATTCAACCAGAACAATCCACTTATGACTTCATTGGTCATCACATCACCTAAGTTGGGTGTGTGCTTATGTGTATGTGGTTAACATTCGATTTAAACGGGTCCCCTGCACAGATTGACATGTAGATCGGTTCTAAAGGACAGGTTTACACTTGTTTTCCTCGTGAGGTGGTGTAGGGCTGGCTGTAAATAGCCACCTCTTTAAGTTGTTTCTTTTTCTGAGAAAATGTCGAAGGCCTGAAATACTGTGATATTTGTAATGCACTAATCATAAGGTTGCGAAACTTCGTCAAAATAAGTAATGTGAAAATATACAATAAAAAAACAAACTAGTTTGCAAATGATTGTATTTCGCTAATTTCGTGCAATTTGGTTCCAGGTGGAACATGAGGTTGGCGGAAACCCGGGGACTGCGCCTAATTGATGAGCCCAAAGAAGGACGAGACCGGTCGTGGAGTGTCGACGAATTTTCAGCAACCCTACGAGTAGTGCATTACAAATAGGCAGGTATCACGATATCTCAAACATCGTAGGGACTGAAACATGAGGCGGCCTGGTGCAGCACATTCAGTTGCCTAGAAACATTACAAACGAGAGATTCAGCTGGATTCAAAAAAACAAATTAGTTTGCGAGTGAGTGTACTTCGCTACTAGTGATATTATTCTATGGCTCACTTGTCCTTATAAAAAGAAGACAAGGTTGGAAACTGAGGAAATGGGCGTTGGTTACGACGTGCGGAGGAAAAGGAGCATTGCGCTTGCCTTCGCTAGTGTTTTTTCAGGATGCCGCAAACATTTATCATAAGATACAATGAAGCTCTTCTAATGTGCTTACGAATGAATCTGATTTGCATCAACATTGTGGGTCAAGATATTGTATCTCGACATAACTCCCTAGCGTTACTCTATTAGTGCTTTTATGTTTATTTGACGTCGACTAGTCTGCTTCCAGTTCTGATAGATTTTTAATCGCGTATCTTCGACTGCAATTATCACATGTGTTCAATCTTTCGCTCTGGCTGCTTCAACCAATTAAGTGAGCCCTCTCATGTGACATGACCTACTGGACCTTTGCGAGTTTCAAGAACAGCCAATGATACTAGTTAAATATAGCAGCACAGGAGCTGTTGTCGGAATGTTCGTGCTCAAAATACTTGACATTCTGACTGGCTGTTTCCAAGGTTCAATTCCTCTGCGAGTTCATCTACCGAAAACCTGTGTTTCAACTTATTTTATTTTTGGCCGCAGTAGACGAAGAAGAGGGATAAACTCAGCGATGAAACTATAGAACCAACCAAGTTTCTCACAGTCATTCCCTTCGTGTAAAAATTGAGGGAGATTTTTGCACAGAAAATGATAAATCACACATGAAATTAATAACAAAAGTAATGATTACTTTACTTTGATCAACTAGCTCTAACCCACTTGTTCTTGCCAGTTCAACGGAAATTTCGCCCAAAAAGCAAAAGGTAACCAAACGTGCAAGACCATGTTCTCATATCCCGATTTTTGTTGAATCCACTCAAGTGATCTTTCCAGTAAGTGACAACTACCTACGATAGACTGGCGATTAAGAAGTGGGCCAGTGACCAAAAGTTTAGCCTGGATTTGTAGTGATCCATTTTGAAGGGGTGCCTTGAATGAATCATAATTCGGTACTATCAGTGAAAACTTAGAAAAGAGAGACACCATGCATGTTCTTTACAGTCAGCTTATCCGAGAATTAGATTTTTACACGTCGTTCTTGTTGTTCCCTCAAGAAATGTGCATATGGTGTATGCCGGGCAACTTCATAGAAAATGACCATATTCTAAAAGTCTGACATCAGAGATTTTGGGGTGCTGGGGGTTCGTTCTGCTAGATCCACATTGTGGCAGCTCACAAGAAAATAGGGAGTCAAATGATTCAAATGATTTAATAAGTCCTGCTCTATTATAGCTGCAGAAACAGCTACTTCAACTCACATCCGGCATGTGTTGACCATTCTGATGCTATGAACACAGTGAACTTCCGTGCTTTGGAAGGCCTACCTAAAGATTGGTATCTCAGGATCGGTCTTCTAAACTTTAAAGATTACATGAGTGAACCAACACGCCTTATTTTCCGAGCGTTTGGATTTACTTTGAAAGCTCACGACTGTGTGCAAAATCATGTTAACGGATCATAACGGCGCTTGACGAAGAGGTGCCCTTGCATATTTCGTCTGGCTGCTACGATCCAGTTTAATTAGACAATTTTCGTGCCAGTGTCAGTTTCATAAACTGCTTCCTTGCTGCGAGCGTACGAATAAACATGTCTGAACTCAGGGGTTGATTCGAAAAGATGAATTTATTTACTACTGGGTCGTACACAAGTGCTAACTCAAGAGGATGCCATCCTAGGAGTTTTTGGTGAAATGATGGATTTCCAACGTAGTTCTCCCATCTTTTGTCATCGTGATGTTTGTGAACTAGCATCACTATCAAAACCTAAGTCATGAACATCTTTTCGTCGCCCAACATCATCTTCAACTAATCGTTTATCGTAAGCTGCCTTTCGTTCGGGTGAAATCATTGTGCCTATTCCACATCATCTAGTATGATTGCTTCTCCTATACATGCTTAAGGAAATATGTTTATGCAGAACTGACTCGGTTGTGTTTTTCATCTACAAGCATTTTAACTCTGTGTAATCGCCCACCGAATTGCGCGACTTCATTACAAACGTTTCGTCAGCAGTCGAGGTGACACCAACAATGCACGGTAGTCTAGTGAACCTATGTGGTTCAGCGCTAAGGCACTGATGATGCCATCTCAGCTGATGATGAAACGTTCGCGGTCAAAATGCCCAGGTCAGCAAACAGACAAACAGTCATTTAAGCAATCTCAGCCACCAGCATTCTCTTTCATAGTAAACGTTTATGTTTCAGAGAAACAAAAGGACAAAGTCTCCAGCAACAAGTGAGCGTACCATTTCATCTCCCGAATTCTTTTAATTAGAACACTGATTGCACAAAAACACCGCCCCTTACGCTTGATACGCTTGATGAGTTGGAAAGTCAAGCGAGGTATGAAAAGTTTCTCATTGTGAAACAGCATCGAAGACAAAGACAAGGTATGTTATATTCATAAAGTTTTGACAGTTCTGCGGAATAGAAATGATGTCACGAATACGCTTGGCTACAGACTCTGGCATTCATCAAGATGGACTTAATCAAAAATGACTTCAAATGAGCAAGCAACGCCCACTTCTACGCGCAAAGGACAAAGCTACAACACAGTAGAATCAGAATGTTGTAGTCAATCTTGAAAATGATTCCAGTGTTCGCCAAAATTGGAACTTGTTCAGTGAAACTTCCAGCTGTAATTTCGTGGTATTTTCAGAATATATTATATTTTTTCATGTTCATTCTGCCAACCAAAGTTCAGTAGATAAGTGCTGATCAAAACTGCTCAAAATTTCTCCTAATCCGCGGTTTTGTTACTGCAAGTTTCATTAAGTATTCCCTCTGGACGAACCTTTACTTCACGGGTAACTTGAACAACATACTATTGGGTTGGGTGATCACGTGCTATCTTGTTGAACCATGTAGAAAATCCACTAAAAGAACTGGAGCCAGACTGACAAAAAGTGCAAATGACGTCCAAGAGGGATCATCACGTAAACCAGAAACACTAAACAATAAGTTGGTCCTAAAGTCATTTAGGCTTTTTCCATCAACTTAACACTTGGTGGCCCAACCTAGCACACAAAAGCTCGGTCGATACCTAACACAGATTTGGCTTGACTTAGCTGATTGATTCACCTTCCGCCTTAAATCCCGACCAACCTCGTAACCTGATCACTTGGCCTGACGAAGCTTTTGTGTCAAAAGTGAAACGTTACCCATCAATGAACCTACCGATTGCTACCAAACTTTTCCGAAAAGAAAGGTCAATAATTACATCCTCGAGGGCCCAAACCAAAGCTTTAATCCCCTAGTTTATACTGACTGGTGGCCTGCCTCCGTTAGAATCTATAACCGATAGCGGTGCCTATTGCTAGGTGAAACTTTCCGGATTGAGTTCCGATGGTAGTGGTCGGCCTTGACGTTCGGAGAAGTCAGTGTTAGACAAATGCCCATTTGAAAGTACAGTTGAGAAAACTAGATGTAGGTAACCCAGAATAAGCATGAGGTTAACAAAGTCAATCTATAAATCTGATGATTTTTGCTGACCAAAAATATGAGATTGTTGCGATCTAGTGTACGACTGCCTCTTTAAGACAGATCAGTATAAATGAAATCAACAAAAATAAGGAAAAGTGCCCATTTATCCTCTGTGAGTGTATTCAAACTAGGTTTTCATGATCGGATTTGCTGATCACATTATATGAAAACCACCCAGTCTTGGAGTAGAACTTTACACTTTGCAGGTGTGAGGTGCATGCCAAACCAAGGGACAGAAACAGTTAGAATATTTAATAATGTATGTATTACGACGGCAGCAGATCCAAGAAGAGATATGTCGTCTGCGTACTCGATATCTGCGATCGAATGCCTCTGGAGCACTTAGACCCCACATGTATTAGAGGTTGTTAGCGAGTTTTGCATTTTCGTATCAATGACATAGTCGAAGAGGAATGGTTAGAGACGACAGCTTCGTCCGACACCACTTGATGTGGTGAACTCAGACGAGAGGTTCCCCTAGACATCCTGCCTTAGCGGAAGTTGGCTCACAGTGCCCTAAGGAGGGTCGAGAATTTATAGGGGACACCTTTGCTCCACGGACACTACCACAGTGCTTCACGG
This sequence comes from Opisthorchis viverrini, assembly GCF_000715545.1. Lineage (NCBI taxonomy): Eukaryota > Metazoa > Platyhelminthes > Trematoda > Opisthorchiida > Opisthorchiidae > Opisthorchis > Opisthorchis viverrini. Next base: position 340,958 of record NW_008751789.1, read on the forward strand.
TCGACAGAGTCAAAGGTAGCTTTCAAAGAGGACAATGATTGTTGTGCGCTGAAACAATGTCGCTGTTCCAGAATCTGTCGGAGGGTGAAAATATGATTGATGTATCCTTTTGCGAGACGCAATACAAATTGGTTTTCAAGGATCTGCCTCTCCCTGAGTTCAGTCAAACTTCGAAGGATAAGACCAGGGCGGACCTTCGACGCCACAACTACCAGGCTGACACACGATGGTTTTCACACAGCCTCCGAGGACACTTTTGAATATAGGACCAGCTGTCGACATGCCCTACTCTGCAGGCACTTTTTGTTCATTTCAAATCGCGCCAATGAGTTGTGGGTCACCAGGTACTCTCTGCCTTCTTTGAACATGGCTGCATAAAGGCCGTACATGTCCTGCTGCCTTCCCACGTGTCAGTGCGGCCATTTCCTACTTTATTTCTTCTTCCAACGTGTGACTAAGGTTTATATTCTATTCACCTGTGTGTACTATCTAGAAAGGCTGTGTTATAGAAGGCCAGATAAACTGTTCTTCAAAGAATTCAACCCATCTTTCCAATGGACTTTTTTGCGGCTGAATTATTGAGTCATCATTTCCACTTATCGTTCTATCGACCGTTGCTTTCCTTGTACCAGTTGATCATATCAGTTGATACGGGGAACAACCGTTTCAGGTAGCAAAAGCCTTTTTCATCTCCCAAGCTTTCAATGTCCACGAGAGCTCTTGGTATTTCCTTGGGCTCTTCGTTATTTGACGTTTAAGGGGTTTGCGTGCGCTACCGCACTAGTTATCTGCTGGTAGGAATCTCCTGACATCAATCGACGACATCCAGTGATCATTTGATTGTATCGGAAAAGTCGACAGACAGCATGTACTATCTAGAAAGGCTGTGTTATAGAGGGCCAGATAAACTGTTCTTCAAAGAATTCAACCCATCTTTCCAATGGACATTTTTGCGGCTGAATTATTGAGTCATCATTTCCACTTATCGTTCTATCGACCGTTGCTTTCCTTGTACCAGTTGATCATATCAGTTGATACGGGGAACAACCGTTTCAGGTAGCAAAAGCCTTTTTCATCTCCCAAGCTTTCAATGTCCACGAGAGCTCTTGGTCATTTACTTGGGCTCTTCGTTATTTGACGTTTAAGGGGTTTGTGTGCGCTACCGCACTAGTTATCTGCTGGTAGGAATCTCCTGACATCAATCGACGACATCCAGTGATCATTTGATTGTATCGGAAAAGTCGGACAGACAGCAAGGAACACCGCTAGCATAGGCCCATTCACGCGTTGCCACGCTTCATCCACATGCCCGCTACCACTGTAGTATTGGTTTACTGTAGAGATTTTTTGAGCTAGCATAGACCGATACCTTCAATCCATGGTGGATTTGCGAAGATGGTGGATTGGCATACTTCCTACTGATTTCCAAGGATCAGACAGAAAACGAACTGTCAGGCTTGCACGCACCATGGTGTGATCGGAATCAAGTAGTGTGCCCCAGGAGGAGCGACAGTCTTGAATTGTGGCTGATGGCCACGTGATCCAAGTAGGTCCACGGTTGATTTGCAGGTGGTGCCCACCAGGTTACGCACGGACCAGAAGCAAATCACGATCAGCGCACAGCTTGAGCACCCGCTCTCACTCCCTCGAGGCTTTTATAGACTCTAGACCGACCACCCAAGTGTGACTCCAAAGAGGTGAGACGACCAATCTGGGATTGGTCGACGAATGAGCCCAGATAGCTCTTGATAGAAGGTACCTTTCTCTGCATCAGAACTGAGATTCATTTGGGCCTAAGATAACACTACAAAAGGCACCGCTTTTTATGTCGAGGCACATTGAGCTTGATTGAGCTTGATTGAGCTGGATAACCGGACGGCGCAAAGTCAACTGTTCAGTGGGACCCACTCCGACCGAGCGCACTCAGCTCTCGGGCTGATTGCGACCTCCAAGCCATATATTCCCCTAGTCATCGCTTCTGGATCACCGGACACACTGAGGGAGGTGAAATAACGGAGTTCGCTGTCGGCGTTCTGAGATGCACAACCATGCTCGGGCCCCATATGCGTGTTTCGGAGTGGCAAGAAATATCAGTTTTAAAGGGGTATAAGTTTTCAGCGAATACTGCCTGTTTGCCACTTTGATATAGATTACGAACGTTAAAAATCCCAAGTAGAAATGGTCCCGTGTGTTTTGTTTACCTTTAATAGGCAACGGAGTGCATAAAGACCATCGATCACAGGCAACCGTTGGACGATCGAAGTGTTCGGTTTTTGGGGCCAACTTCTTGTAGCCCATCCCTTATCGGGGGAAGGCAGCATCGCCGCTTCCATGAATATGGAGATTCAAGTCGCTTGGGGAAATCTCCTTAATGCCTTCCCACTCCTATCGCATATGACAGTAGGACTTTATCCCCCACCGCCTTGTAGCACGATTACTCGTAGCACGGGGTCTGACTACTCCCCATTGGCCCTCCAGATATAATTGTGCCTTGTGAAACGAAGTTCCAGCCAGTGTAGCCCACGGTATCATTGCAAAACTCAAACCCGACCACCGCATGCAGGCGGTAGCTTTTGGTCACATTTTAACAGATAGGCCGCCTCTAACTCACGGATATTCTCGATTAACCGAAATATTGTGGCTTGAACCAGCGTGTTGCGGAACGCGTTTTACAGCTTGCAAACTGAACTCAACTTAATCGAGTCTGATCAGCTAGAAAAGAAAATAGCGGGTAAGTTCACTTGTGAAATCCTTGTGATGTGTAGCTACCGTGTAAACCTCAGGATGTGTGGGGTTGGAAACTTGCAAGTTTAGACCAAAACAGCCACAGCACAACTGGCCTTTAAGACAATAACTTGATAAGGATTTGGAGTAAAAACCGCTCAAACTTTGTTGGCTGCTAGAAGTGCGTCCGAACGATCGAACTCTAGGACGTTGTTTAATGTTGATCTCCTTCATTGCATGATCTTGGGGCGCAACCAATNAATGTGGATCTCCTTCATTGCATGATCTTGGGGACGCAACCAATGGCAATAAACAGCAGGAATGCGGGTATCCGAAACAAGAAATTGCCAGTTTTTGCAGGCATAAGACAAACTGGGTTGATGGTAAGGATGGAGGCCCAGGAGTTCGTCTTCCAAAAGTGAATCTTATCCTCTAGAATTTGGTGCGACGAAAAGTGCCACTACAGCTGAACGCGGTAGCTGGAATGTGCTGTAGTTGACTAGGGTCGTGCAGACTCTATACGACCGGACAGCTTAGCATCTGCTGTTGCACATATGGGATTGGCAGAACTGAAGCCTCAGCAATAGGCAAACTATGTGGTGCCTGTCTGTCTGATTTGACAATCATCAATTAACCAAAATATCTCCTTACAACACCATTGTGGCAAGAGGCTATCCGGCTTTCCACGTACACCTACGGACTTTAGCTCAACTCTTTTCTGGATTTTTTCTCTAAATGCTCCACCGTCAGACGCAATGAAACAAGACAGCTACATCCATGTACGGTACCGAAATTTTACCTCAGGCACAAAACTGCAAGATCCATTCAAGCACTTGATGTCAGAGAGAGCAGTGGCCCTGCCAGAACACCGGAGAAATCCCCCCATAGGTTCCACACAAACCAGACCTTGCGCGCCGAACATGAAGTCTGATGAACAAGAGTAGATGAGGACATGCAAGAGACCAATAAAACCAGGAAATCATTTCGGCTGATCAATGCCACAAGTTCACGGAGGTCATCTTAATACACTTAGTCAGCAAAGAATGTTTTAGAACTTTCCCAGATTTTCGGGCTTGTGAGAGTACACGGGGAGCTCTCGAAAATATTTCGTTCACATGGTGGTGAGCGGCAACGATGCCCTTGCATTCAATCCTACGATCGAAAATGAAATGGGACACATTGAAAGGTCATCAAAACACTGGTGTTCAAATGGCTGCTGACGAAATTCTCTTTAATATGAGATTTGAAGATTCGAAGAAAAGGGAAGGACACAGGTGTTTTTGATTAGCTGAATAAAGGCATTCCAGTAGCGAAATACACTCCTTTGTAAACTACTTTGGTTTTGCGAGAGATTCACCTAGAACCCAGCTGCATCTCTCGTTTGTAATATTTCCAGGCAACTGAATGTGCTGCGCCAGGCCCCCTCATGTTTCAGTCGCTACGATATTCAAAGTTAGGCTAAACTTACATCTTTCCTACACTCATTTGGAAACGAGAGATTCAGGTGGGTTCAGCTGAGTCTCTCGAAAACCAAATTAGTTTACAAATGAGTGTATCTCACTAATTTCGTGCAATTCGGTTTCAAGTAGAACATAAGGTCGACGGAAACTCGGGGATTGTGCCTCCCCGATGAACCCGAAGAATGGCGAAACCAGTCGTGTGCTGTTGACGAATTTTCAGCAACCTTATGAGTAATACATTACGAATATAAAGGTATTCCATCTTTTAGTATGCTATTTGCATCCACAAAATTGAAGACCGTGCGGCTGGACATGACACCATTAAACACAACAATTACGATCCAAGAAGAATCGCTGAATGTTGCGGAATTTTCTACGTGTATCGGAAGAACGGTCAGCTCCGAGTGTTGGGTTATGGATGTTGTCAGTGCACGAATCTTCGAGGTTGGGGTCAAATTCGCTTGCTTCAGCCGCGGCAAATTCCGTTAATCGACTGATATTTTTCGGGAAGTGCTCAAGTCACCACCACCAGATTTTTTCTTGAATTTATCAGCTCTCCACAATTGCACTACTCCCTAGAAGTTCGGACAGCAGCACGAAAAGTTAATCGCACACTAAACACGACTCCGTCGTACAACTCACTCCAAGTCGTATACTTTTCCGGTCTCGCGGCGTTGGCTCACTTTTCCAACTGCCAAGCTACAGTAGTATTTTAGACAGCAAATAAAGTGAATACGAAACTCACCTGTATTTCACAGAAAGGCCGGATCCATCTTGAGAAATGCCGCACGAATCGCAGATTAGTTGGCTTATCCAGTCGTTCCATCAACATTGAGGTGTGAGGACCATGGAGACCATGCACGAATTTCGTTAAGAGCATCCATATGAACTCAACATTTCAGGACAAATTAATCATTTCTGTAGGAGACGAGGAAAGAATATATTGTATTTCAACAATCGTGGGAATATTATGGAAATATCATCAATGGATACTCGAGTTTTTGAAGCATTCTGGTTCAAAATTTCCTACCAACTCCCACATTTTATTCAACGTTTATTCCTCATGTACTGGAGTCTAAACACTTTGACAGCTTGGGTACTAAGGTTCCGTAATTCGGCGCTGAATTGGACACTTTATTTTCCTTTTTAAAGGAAGTCAATTTACATGTTTAGGCCTACGTTCTTGGTGTGACAAAATATTTGCATCCGTCAATGGGTGAATTCGCTCAGAGCCATGCATTCCGCGCTTGTTAGGTTCTTTCCACAACAGGCACCGATGAAATTCTGCTGATTGGGGTTGTTTTTATAAGTAATTCGGGGATAAACTACGCCCTGTCCGGTTTTCTCCACTTCTCTCAAGGTTAGATGATACAGTTTCCCCACCAAAATTACATTAGACATCCGAAGATATTGTTGGACACCCAGTCGACAAGGATACTTCATCCATTCGTTCATGCATCGCTTGCTCATTTCGCTCTCATATCGTCATTTGGCTAGAGGACATATAGACAAAGTAAGTCTTAGCAAATCCACTTACTCAACCAAAATTCTATTACACTAGGATGTGCAAACTGTTAAACGACGCAACATTCTGAGCCTGACATTTGTCTGACTGCATAGGCAACCGCCTGCAGAGTAACCATTGGAGTCTGAGAAGGCTTGGTCAAGCTGAACCAGAAGGTTGTCAGTGAAGTAGCCAAAAAAGAAAGACAAACAGATGTATACTGAAGTAACTTTGGTAGTTATAGGGTCTGTCGAATGTGTATTCGCATCACCTTCATTTGAAAAGCCTTTATCTCATCCTGGCACGATTGTTTCGTACAGCACACACCAAAGAATGGTGGAGGTTTTTGATAAACCAATCGCTTAACTCAAGCGTGAACACGTCTCGTCGTTCAGACAGGATGATTTCGGTTCGTCTAGCTTGTGGTGGTGGAATGTTGATTGCACCATGTCAGATGTCAGACGACGAAGGATACGCTCTGCTGGTTAGCTCCAGTTAGGGTGGAACTCGGTCCCCTCTGAAAATCCATAGATGATGATTACCATTTGTCAGGAAGAGCTAAAGGACCAAAATATAAACTGATCGTAAAAACCTGGAAAACTCCCAACTACCTTAAAACCAGTTAGTTTTCCATGTTGTCCATTGTTGCTGATTGGGATTCAAATTGTGACAACGTTTACAGCTATTTTTTTGTAATGTACTCTTCACAAGGTTGCTGAAAATCCGTCGACAGCCCACGACCGGTTTTGCCCTTCTTGGGGCTCATCAGGTAGGCGCAGTCCCCGAGTTTCCGTCAACCTCATGTTCCACCTGGAACCAAATTGCACGAAATTAGCGAATATACACTCATTTGTAAACTAAATTGATTCTTGAGAGACTCAACTGGAACACAGCTGAATCTCTTGTTTGTGATGTTTTCAGGCAACTGAATGTGTGAGTGAGTAGTACATTACAAAGAATTTACGCGTATCCCGATATCTCGAATATCGTAGTGACTGAAACATGAGGCGGCCTGGTGCAGCACATTCAGTTGCCTGAAAACATCACAAACAAGAGATTCAGCTGTGTTCCAGTTGAGTCTCTCAAGAATCAATTTAGTTTACAAATGAGTGTATATTCGCTAGTTTACAGCTGTTCTTATTCTAAGTTTTGGGTTAATGAAACATCTGAAGGCGGGGTGTTTTATGACAGCCCGTATATTTGTGTTCTAGTCCATCAATTTTCACCGGGTCATTTGGCCTCTGAAAAGAGTGGAAATCGGACCTATCAAAAGTTAACCAGTAGTTTCCAAACATGATGAATTTTCACTCTGTGAATATCTTTCACCACTGCTACCCTTTTCATTTGGCAGTTGCCATATTCTAGTGCGTACGGAAGCTACCTTTGTATATCATCCAACTTTGACTACAGACAAAGACGAAAGTCCAGGGCTATGCTATAGTAGCCTATTGGTTTACTTTTCTTCACTGTAGTTGACAGGGATAATTGGGACGAGGACTGTTCGCGAGTTTAAACCAGGCACAGTAGTTACCCAGGTAAACTGGACGCTGTAGTGGTAATCAGCATGATTGACACTTACCTGGGGGACCGGTCAAAAACACAGTATTCACACTCTAGTTCAGAACAGTAACTGAACTAAGGTGCAAGATATGTAGGGGATATAAAACCGAGGTATACAAACTAGGGGAGGCCTGTTAAACAAACTGACAGGTTGTAAACAAGCGGGGTAGGAACTAGTGAATTAGCAGAGTGCAGACGTTGGGAAGTGGGCATAGACGCTGAAATGTGAATAACGACTTTCAAGTAAGAGTAAAAGCTGAAAGCAACTACTGTGCCACACAGGGGGGTTAATTTCTCTCCACAGAACAGCAGCGTTAAACTACTACTGATTACCAGTTTAAAAACAACCACTTTAACAAATATTTCTTAGAGCTTAGACTACCATTCACAAAACGCGATTCACACAATCTCATGGTTTCTGCAACGAATGATTTGTATGGAGGTTTATTTATCCTTGAATATCTCCTCACAGTATATTAGGCGGCTGATTTTCGAATGTTTTAATTTTCTCATTTCGTTTGTAGTTTCACTCAGCATTGACACAAATAACAGAAAATGCCATTACAGTGGGACACCTTGTTCCGGCGGGCTATTACAGTGGGACACCTTGCCAGTTCCGGCGGAGGTTTGGCAGAATGCATGCAGACTAATACCTCTATTATCTAATTTACTAGGCATCAATGATTGTCGACTAATCCTAATTTTCTTGAGACAAGTCACTGTCGAATTCCGTGTATGCATCCTGGAGAAATCCTCGCAACTGAAAGCGACTCTCAACTCGTTGGCTCTTGATGACTAACTCGATGGCATTGGCTACGCACATCTCTTCGATGCTCATCTACATTCATGTCCCGATGAGCAGGCTGGAATATTGTTAAGACGTCTAAAACTACCATATTCTTTTGTAAGTCACACTGAGCCGTAACCGAAGGTATTTTGCATCCAAATGTGTTTTTGTGTGCATGTTTGGGCATGTTTTTGTTGTGCATGAGGAGTTCAACACTCCAAGCTTGAATATGAATCTGCCTCAGCTTCAAGCGGAACTTGAGGCACGAAATGGGCACTCTGACCTCATATTTGCCGAGCGACTCNGTTTAAAAAAAACGGACTGCATATGGTCCGCATAAAGAAGTTGGAGCATGGTGATAGGTAATAAATATACACAGTTGATTATACTGTGTTGGATTATATTAGACTTGATACTTGAAATTTTTTTCTCAGATAAAAGTGTTTGGCATTGAGATTTATTGGATAGGTAGATAAATGACAGGAATACACACTAACAAGCCAACATCATAACAGCTTTCTCATTTACTCCACAATCTACCAGCAATCAGGTTGAATTGATGTTTTCACAGCATAAAGATTTAGTCGGTTTTGGGTACGTAACTCATCGGGATTACATGATGTGGACGAAGCATGCTTTTGATGCATTTCGCCGGGACATGAGATCTCCAGATAAAAAATGGTACAAGTACCCGCTTTTGTCAGTGTGTCCATGAAATTTCAGAGCAAGTTCCCGTCCCTTGATTGGTCCGTCCGTGCAATAGTGAGTGATTTTACGAAAAGCATACTTGACTCCGATAGATTCTGAGATATTCTTTTTTTGTTGAACTATGGTTTTAAATCCGCTGACAAGCCTTTGCTTGATGACACAGAATTATTCGGAGAGGTATATCCCTTTCGAAAGATGAGCACTACCTGAAAATCCCGTGCTGTGTGAATATCGTGCTCGCTCTACCAACTCAAAACTGGTGAAGAGAAGTTACGTCAAACTCGAAGAGTTTACTTTCGCACTCGTTTCAAATTTTTATCCGATGACTTCGAGATTTTCTGCGTGGCCTTTTCAATATACTTACCCATTCTTCTGTTACCAGGTAAGAATTGCACTTGCGTATGCGTTAAGAGCACCATAAGACAGCTTCTCAGACTATCTTATAGTTTGGACTTAGGCCCAAAACGAGGTCAGAAAAAGACAGGCGCTCAAAATTTTCGTATGCTAACCGATTGAGAAAAGTCATGAGTTTCAATTGGGGCTGTTGTTTACAAGTTCGACAAACTACTAATTTATCTCCTGTATTACAAGAACAAGGTGATTTATTGTATGGTAATTAAGCTTTTATTTTGCTGTTTCTTGATCTCTTCGCTTATAGGAAATGGTCGCTCCGAAACGCACATGTTTACTCTTTTCGGGGTACGGACAGCTCCGTGAGGTAGTCATCACATTACTATCGAGAATACTGCTTGTCCGACCAGCTGTTTACTGAGATTAATCTAAATCGCAAACGACAGTTCGAATTAAATGCTGGTGCAATTCCCACCCACGCAGTAATCAATAATGACGCATCCGTATTATGCAGTTTCCATTCGTTAGGTATCATGTTTGTCTTTGAGTCCTTCAACTCACTAGAACATGGTACGCGGTTCTCACACAAGCTGGCGTCCACAAGCCAGAAGCACGTGTTCAAAGCCCACAAAAGAAGTTAGGAGTGATTTGGATGCAACAATAATCAGGAAAGTGGTCACATGGTTTTTATGTGAACGATGCATCAGGAAATGAAAAAAACTCTTTGAACAGTCCTCCTTCCGTCCTGGTGACAGTATTCTAATGAGTTCACACCAAAGGGAGAAGCATCGGACCCGAGCTTTGCTATTAGTGAAGCCACCATTGGCGAATATCCTTGTGCTTGTCGTAGTTTGAACTCCAGCCTTCAGACATGCGAGGCTAATGTGCTACCACTGAGAAGGAAGAAGGCTTTTGTTGCGGAGTTATTTATCAGAAAACGCCAACTGAACAGTTACAGACTATTGGACAGGGAAGCAAAACTCTCATATGCATCTTGTTTACAAAAACTGAATATCCATCCTCTCTTTGAACGCGTCTTCCTGAACTTTTCTGGATATTCACTGACTATTGCTCAAAGCCAAGCAAGTGCTACGAGACGACTCCGCAAATTCGTAATAGATCTCACTTTTCAAGAGACGCACAGCGGACTTACAAGAAAACATACTACTCGCATGCCTTCCCATCAGTAGTATCACGGTTACACCACTACCCGGCCAGTGTACGCCGGACACACTTGAATCATTACTGGGGCGTCATTTGAGTCGTCAGAAAAAGCAGTCACATCGCTGAAGCGTGAATACGTTCACCTGTTATGACATGGTAATCCAGGTAAATCCAAAGTGTGGTAATGAATTAGGGTTAACACGCTCTTACATGTTTTATATCCGGCGTTGAAACTGGTGCAAGGAAATGCCCTGCTGATGAGCTCTACTAAGAGCGGAATTCGACTCCAGTGATCCTTCCTTTGCGTGAAATTACGAGAAAAATCGCTCAGAACAGGAGAAAACTGTTTAAACACACGTGATGTGTATGTAAATCTCGTAACTACCTGCAGCGACCTACGCAATATCAACTGGGCGGCACTGCTATCAAACAATAGACCATGCACAGATGTATGGAAACTCATGGACAAAGGGATAGGCAAATATAAGAAGAACACGCCAGTATGATTTAGGTTTAAAATCTACCCACGAACAGCTGACGCTCTGTTGCATAAAAGAGCCTCAAGGACGCATAACTTGCTGCAGATGATAGTCAAATTTGTCTAACAGGGCAAAAGAGAAAATCTGGTACCTGCCTGGAAGAATGCTTGGAAACTGGGCACAACTATTGCATAGTATGTGGATTTATCTTGTTAGTTTGACGTTCCGTTTCTTTTTCATGAAATTTCACCTTCCGCGAATTTCTCCGTTGATTCCGTGGTGAATGATGAACGGGTGTCAATGTCGGGGTAGATGCGGAATCCGTTGAATATGTATCTGCGCCACTGATCTATACAGACAGCATCCTATCCTGTCGCAGTTTTCCTGGCTAGATCAGAGCAAAAGGGAAGCAATGAACTCGGATTTCACCCTAATAAATTTCATCAGCTCTGTATATTTTTCGTGCACTGAGATCCGAACTTGGGATAAATAGGCCTACTAGATTAACACTAAACAAAATAAAAAGAATGCTACAAGACAGTCCTTCCTAGAGGCCCGTCTTGAAAGTTTTTACATTTCACAAGTTTAACTGAGAGCCTAGAGAGCTATATCACCTAATTCACATCTTCCATTTAGAAACCGTTCACCCGATGAATGCTAGAAGTGTCCGATTCCACGTAATGGAGGCTAATCAAGAGCTGGCCCTTTGATTTGCTTTATTGAGGCGTATTGTTTTCGTGGAAGCGCAAATATTTCGCAGACAGTAGAGACCAGCCTATATACGAACATGGCCATGGAGCCAAACGAAAGTCCGGTACATTCAGTACACCTTAGCTTACCCACTTACGGATTATGAATAATAACACACATAAAGTCTGATATAGTACACTGTCACATTGTCAATCGTCCGAATGAGTTAGGTTTAATGCACCACCAGTTGATGATTCGAACTCACAAGAAGCGATCAAAAGAAATTTTTCACTCAATTACACTTGACAGTGTAGAAATTACAGAAATAGCTTAGTAATGGTACTCAAAACATTTGGCTATGATCTCTTCATTTATATGGTCATTTTCGGACTTCTAGCCTTACGTCCTGTGCTCATCGTGGTGCTCAGGTTTTCCAAAAGATTTCAAATCGGTTTTCGCTCCAAAATGCAGAAAATATTACCAACCTCAGGACCATATCAATTCAGCCATATCGCAAACTTTATTTGCAGATAGGGAAGCCTATCTGTTCATGACGTTCCCTGAGTGTTTAGATGATTGGCTCATGTTTGTTGCTTCCTTTGAAAGCGCAAGTCAAATTTCAGTATGCGAATAGGAAACGTAAGAGACAAATAACCATTTTGGCATGCCAAGACTGAGCTTATAGGAGCTTAGAGGTTCCATAAATGATGAACCGCAAACGGCAGATAGGCGTCTAAAGCCAGAAGTCACTGTTTGCTGTTGCTGCACCATTCGCATTAGCAGTGGTTATACAAATAAGGTACGGTGGTCGCCTTACAACTCTTCAAGTAAAATCACAACCCCGCTTCTCAGATGCTTGATGGTTGCCGGAGATCACCACCTTTATTTTATTTTTTCCCGTTACGTGTCAATAGAATCTTATCAACAAACTAACGCGACTTCTTCTGTTTTCCTTGATTTTTTGCCTCCAGTTTTGTCTGCTGGCTGTCTTTCTTCTACCAGCTGGCACGTAGTTTTGTGTATTTCAAACTGACTGTGTTTTACCCAAGGGAACAACTTCGTCTCCAGTCGTATACAACTAATTGATCTGTCCCGTCATCGTGATGGAAATTTACATATAGATTATGTTTATCCCGCATTTGCTAGATGTATAGCATAGAAATGTTGTGGGAAAAAATAATAGCGGGGCACTAATCGGTTTCGGACAAACCAGCTGTCAGTGGATTCTCTCTCGTATCGATAAGAACTGGCAAATCGTGTGCTACTGGGTTGTCTGTTTCGGTCTATTTTGAAGCCAGTTATTTTGGCCAGCTACCTACTGAGTGTTGTTTGAGTAGTTCATGAAACTAACAAAAATAATTGCCTCATTGGTAGCTTCAAATGTATGGATTGCGGTTTCACGTCTGTCACGTAGCTATAATCTACTACTTAGTTGAAGATTTTAAGGCAAACCGTATGAACGTGGCTAAGCTGATATTATGTGAACTGATGACTTATTTTTTCGGCGAACAAAATTGAGGTGCGTTTGGAGAAACAATGTGGTTTGGTAACCAAGTGAGGTTGTGTGATTTCCAGCTGTTTACTACCATCTGATAAGCATGTACGCGGAACATTATACTGTTCTCACATGGCGCTCTAAGGCCCTGTAGAACGACATACTTGTATCCACAGGTAGTCAGAATGAACTTTAGTATGCAATAAAGAATCAGGAGCTTCATTTTGAGCGAATAGATTAAATCTTAGGTCAGAGGTACGGTTTAAAGCCATTTCGTGGAAGATAAGCATAGTTTGTTTATAATGGACGGAAAATGGCGGCCGATTCCTAAACAGGGACTATAAGATCACGTTTTTTGCTTCTCTGTCAGACGAAACAGGTAAGAATGGTATTGCTGTATAACAGTGCCTCGATTCGAATGCCTCAACTAATAGCTGCCTAAAGCCATCCACGGAATGCATTTTCGGAAAGCATAAAGTGAATGCTCTCGGTTGGTGAGATTGGAGACAGACCAAGAGAACTGTTGCGTATTCAACATAAGATCCTTGAAACACAAAATAACTGCCCACCTATGGTTGCCAAGCCATCGTGTACCCTCTCCATCTCACGCAGATGAGCTTCTACGTGGTTTGTCGTTCTTAAAACGAAGGATTCACGTGACTGGACAGCGCTTTCGGCTGTTGGCCACAAGGTTTATCTGCTCAATCAAAATCAATCCTCCGCACCCTTGCCAACAGATTTCTAATTATTCCCCACTTGGGTCTAAAGTATAAAGCCTTAACCAACCAAATCGCCCCAGCCCAATTATCACAACCCTACCTAACTCACGCGGACGTAGAAAAATGGTCAGCGTTTCTAAGGTGTATATTTGTTCAGATCCAGTCCTAAGGGGATGTGACGGATTGAACTCCATGAATGGTGGGCTGGTGGTGAAACTACAGGAAATTACACACTCAATCAATTTTTGTCCACCAGGGATAACTTTTTTCAAAGAATGAACGACTTGGATTTACAAGATCGATTGTCTACAACAGGCAAATCAGCACACTGTTGAAATTTTGGAACAGCCAACACAGGTGCCCTTCAGAAGAGCATCTAAATCCGTCATTTGTTCATTTGAAAGCCATTCTCGGACTTTTTCATCTGATAAACTCACCATATAGGTCCCAGTATTTTTGCCCTGATATCCGAAGTGTCTTAAACCTGATTTAACTTGACGTTAGTTTACGGTAACATATCAGTCGTAAGTTCTTCGCCCAAAAGAACTAACGACAGTATCACAGTTGATTCAAACGAGTCCTCGCTAGCACCAATTCAGTTTGCAACTGAGTGTGTTTAACCAACAAGTGCTTGTAACCTGCACTGAGAACTGATTTAGTCTGCCAGCTGAAGGTCAATTAGCTGAGTGGCTCTCCGTCTTTCCTAAACCTCGATCAACTTGCACAGCATACTCGCAGTGAGGCAGACTTTCGAAAATGCTCGACGAAGTGACCTATGATGGTAATTTCTCTCGATGGAACCATTTCTTTTGAGGCTTAATACAATGGTTGACGTTGGACCAGTTTTCTCAGCAGCCTATCGGTTTGGCGACCTCTGGCAACCGGTTAGCAAATTTTTGAGTACGCCATGGAATCAGAGCCAAACTAGAAAAATTCATCCTCAAGACAGGCGACTCGTGGAGGGTAGTTTATAATGGCATCCAAGTGCTTCGGCGCCCTGGCTGACGATAAATACACACAAAAGACATCCAACAGTTGTATTTCCTCTAACATACGTCAAAACAAGATGCCACGGCTATCACCGAAACTAAACGTAGTGCTAACTCTGAATTATAGAAGCGTCACACCGTGACTTTTGAAAGCTGTACGCTGGTTTGAATTTGTGATTTTCACAATAATTGCCGCAGGATACGCACACCATACATATTAACCGCGGGCAACACACAAAACTGGGCGTGGTTGTATGCGGTGGGTATGGCAACCGAGGTACGAACCAAGCAGAAGTTGCAATGTCCACATTTTGTCGAGCATAGAGGCCACACCAATAAAACAGATGATGAACAAGGATGGTTTAACCAAGACGATAGATTCGGGAACATCAGTCTATGAACTATGCCCACACTTCCATAAAGCACCTCATGATATCACTTATCCCGTTAGAATACCACGTAGGCAAGTCATTGCCAGCGTCGCCCTCAAGCTCCCATGTATAAAAGTTAGCAGACTGTTCGCATTACGCCAACGCTTGAGACCGATTCAAGTGGAATACGGTGTACCACGTGGATCGATCACTAGCCCTCAAATACTTTTGATCGTTCTTAACCACCCGGTCACCGCATGTCTTCAAATTTACATTGTCTGTTGACGACACTTGAACGTTTAAAAGAAAACTGAACTCTTTTCTTACACTTTGCTGACACGGAAAATTGGTCACTGGGGAATCCTGACAATTTCAACACGTCAGACTTCAAAGTGCGATCGTTACATTACCATCCGAGTAATCCAGGTTCTACACTGCAGTGTTCCCAAACAGGGGACCCTTATCAGTTCAGTCTAGGGATGCATCTCCTTATGGCTTCCATCGAATAATTTGGAACTTCAATCCAGTAATTCTTCATAAGCACTTATCTGCATTCACTCGTTCTTGCGGTACGCTCAACTTTGATAACCCCGGCTAAAAGGTGATTAAGTAACGTTCGATCCGGCCTGAAGATGGTCGCCAAGCTGACAAGGAATATTTCAACGTAATCCACAGAGATTGAAAAGTCTTGGTGCAGGCTTTAGACCACTCCAAGACGACCCAGCTGTTACCTACGGAAATCATCGAACACATGTAAGGCCATATTTGTCACAGCATTCTGGAATCTCCCTGCGTCACCTATGTGAACCCATCTTCTGTGAGTAAATGAGTCCTGTTTTCTACTTTGGCTCGTGAGACCAGCTATTACTGTATTCAGTTGTTTGTTTGTTTTGTTGATATCGCCAAAGTATTTTCCACTCGTATTCACTACAGCATGCAACACCTGACTCTGCGGACTGTTCTGCTAACAGGCACCAACCAGTCTGATCATTTGTAAAGAACCGTTTTAAACGAAAGCTTTTTTGGTGTCTACCTACGCCTCGAGTACCAGAACGAAGAAATAAAAGAGAGCAACTATTCAGTGGTTTCACTGTCCCTAAATTCAGGAGGAACGCAATATGCTTACTGCTTCCTGTCAGATTGCTAAACATAGAGAGTTAGAAAGACGGGTGAAGGAGTGGTCACTACACTCATGCATCAAGATTCTCCCGGAGTAACCATAACTTTAGCGGCGGAGCAACAAAAGAACCAGTGATATGGAGTTATGCGTCTAATTGAAATGGTGGGATTGAGATTTCTATCCATGGTTGAACAGTCTGACTCCATGGGATCGGAGCCGGAAATTTCGACATTGTCAAGAAGACAGGGTTAAACACTTCGTTTTCTCGCTATTGGGGAAAATGACGGCAGCTCATGCTGTGAATTTGGCTGTTGTTCTTCTCAATAAGCCAAAGGGGTGGATCACGTGAATGCCCCAATTGTGCTAGAAAGCTTTGGTTCCGTTACTCTGTGAACTTTCCAGAGGCTTTGTATAGACATTTCTAGGTTACCAAGGTTTTACGTACCTATGCAGGTAACGTCCTCTTTTGAAGACGCCCCTTGTTGAAAGGTATATTGTATCAACCCCACAATTATTTTTCCGTTCAAAGTGTTCCGGTGTGAATATGATTACCTATGCAACATCTCCACAACTATCAGGGAAAAGGTGAAACTTGATAAACCAATGGAAGATTCCATTCATCACATAAATGTCACCTTGTATGCGGCCGCAAAACATTTTTCGAAGTAACTATTTTTTTCAATTTTTCTCATTTTTTCTTACAGCAAACCGATCCTATAAAGTCTGAAAACCTAGGCGGTGTAGCGAACCGTAGTGACTAATGAAACGTATTCAAGTACTGAGTTAAGCAAAACTCTATCCAAGTCATAAGTAAGATTTACTGACAAATTTTCTGGGTATCATGGTCAGTCACTTTTTCGGTTTGGCAACGTGCAGTCGAGTATTGTCTGGTCAGCTGACAGAACGTGAAGAAAAACGTAACTGAAATATCTGACATCTCGACTGCACTGGGGATCATCAAGAGGCAGATGTAAGTTACGTGTGCGGTAGTGAGAGATCCAATAGGCTTGAAAAGAGCAGAAAACATCTCCTGTAAACTCACAGCCTAACTGAATCTCACGAGGATTGTATAAGTGCCCTATCTAAGTTTGGTTAGATCTGATCGATAACGATCGTTTCGTCACATGACAAACCATTTTTAATTCAGTTTCGTTCTCGTACGCTTGAAAAGCACCTGAAGTTGTCCATCAGTGAATTATCTAGGCACCTGGAAAATTTATACCCTGCTTGCAATTATTGAAACTACCGTATTGACGAGGTCACATCTGCAGTAGATGGCAAGACATCTTCAAAAAGCGTACAAATCTACCGCCCTGATACTCCTGTTAGCGGTTTTAATATTCTTTAAGGTTCATTATATGATAAAGCACACTACCGTGCAGCGTGAAACACACTCTCCCAAAGATCTGAGTAGACAAAACAAATCGCTAGATGTAAAAGATGCTAGGTGGAAGGCACTTCGGGAATTAGATGGTTGGAATTTTGATGGAGATCGACTCAAAGCAATCAACTGTGACGCCATGTCCATTGCGGCTTCCAAGTTCAAAAGAATTTCGTTTCGAAAATATGACTGGTTTGGTAATCAGCTGTTCTCGTACGGGAAAGAAGTGGATATCTTCCGACAAATATGCCACTTCCGACGGGGTTCCTTGGTATCTCACACACTGCATCAGCAGAGCCGAACAATACCGATGCTTATCAACTTTCCCAAGTTGTGCGAAGTAACCGACAATGAACGCGGCACGTTGGATTTGTTGATCCTGATCAAATCTCGTAACACACACTATAGTCTGCGTGAGGCAATACGAAAGACTTGGGGTAACGATATGTGTTGGTTAGGAAAGACAGTGCGACATGTGTTTGTTCTTGGAAAGCACAACGATTCTAAGGAACAAGAACGTATCGTACAGGAGGCAAAATATCACGGTGATATAATTCAAAGAGATTTCATAGACCACTACTCAAACAACACATACAAAACGATGTTTGCATTTCAATGGGCTATCGCATACTGCCCGGAGGCACCAATCTATTTGTTCGTTGATGATGACTTTTTCGTCAGTCCAGTCGAGGTCGTGGCTTTCCTAGAAAAGTTAGACCCCTGGATAGTACAACATCAGATCGTCGGATCCCAGATACTGATGTCACGTGTGGTAAGAAATGGTACTGGACCGTCAAAATGGGCGCTGAGTAAAGCTGTCTACCCAAACGCGTATTATCCAAACTACGTGTCTGGTGGATTCTACATGATTGGCCGAGAATTGGCTCTGGATTTGTATATTGCAACACAATTCACGGGATTTCTTCCGATTGACGACGCTTACTTAGGTTTGGCCCTGAACAAATTGCTCGTTCAAATGGGGCACAAAAATTACATTCACATGGGAGGAAAGAGAAAAATGCTCAAGTCCCATTTCGAAAGGTTCCTCGGTTTACATGGCTACCACACAGCATCTCGCCAGAGGCTAACGTGGAAGCTAGTTGTACCAAAGACCGTTTGTAGCACATCTTTACCCGATAAAGCTTCTGGCATGATATCCCCAATAAGAAGAATGGGGAATAAAAACGACATCGCTGGTTCACGCTAAAATCAGATGAGACACCTTTCTGTTTGTCCAGAGGGAACTGGTTGTAAACCACCAAGCAAAAGCTGATTTCCAATGTCGACAGGATGTGACCAAAGCTTTGGTGCAAAAGGGGTTGATAATTGGTTTTTGATGTCACAGTGAAGAGGACGAACACGAGAAGTTTTCTACCTCTATTGAATTAAACAGCCTTGGCAATAAACGTCGGCAGGTAGGTTTGTCAGTGGCCGGATGACAATGACAAAGCTGGAACAAATGAGTCGTACAGGCTTCGTAGCCTACTCATAAATTAACAACAGAACGTCTCATCTGCTTAACGTGCCCGATACAATTTATATAATTTTATATTTGGTCGGTTTGTTGAGGGAACTAATTTGCACAAGACTCTATTGCATCACGATAATCTGAAGTATTTACGTGCTCCTTCACATTGATTTTACGCGCTCAACTACACAGGAAAATTGACAGACACAAACAGTGAAAGCATAACCTGCAAATCCGGTTCAGAACTTCCTTTAATTAGAGCAATTTCGACTGCAGTCTGAAAATAAATGGAAAGAGCTTCACTTCCAAAGGTGGCATCCACAGGTGTACACCAATGACGAAGCCATGTTGTATTCAGGTTGCACTCACAACGTAGGCAATTCCACAAGTTGGAACTCAGCTTTTTTCTGGTTATTACTGTTATGGACGGTCTGCTGTTTGAATACACGTCACTGTCTTTTGCTACCAACAATTTTTTTAAACTGGCAAGTTAGCGCTCTCACAATAGCTAAGGTTCCAGGAGAGTGGCATGACAGTTTTCTGGAGGGTCGCCTTAAAGTCGGTCTCCAAACATCGTCATATTGTGGTTCGGGAATGAACTGGTAGAAACAGCTTTTCACACAACCAGTGATTATTTTCAGCGGCGTAGAGTCACAAATCTTTCACGGAACCTTACCCGAAACGCAGCAGAAGGTTCTATGCCACTGATTCAGAAGGTTGATACCAGTGGCATTAATAAAACACGGATCCGCAATACCAGTGAAAGCCTTTTGACTGGACTGGATTCGGCTTAACAACATGCAGCTAAGCGTTTCGCCGTTGAAAGACCTATCTAATGTAATACAGCTGAATGATGGAATAGGCTACTGCAGAATAACCGTAGTAGGTGTCGAGTCCCCAATAAGTGCTATCGTTACATGGTTACCTGAAAACGGTGAATCACGTTGTTCCTTGATTCTCATGCTGCTTTGCACAGACGAAACAGCGCACCCGAGCTACTTATATTCCGCGACACCGGTGCTGTGACTCGCTTCGGTGTCAGCGACTGGATGGGAAATAAGAAAGGATGTGACACCACTGGGTTACATTGACGTAGTTCATCAAAGCCCATGAACTGAAAGTTCGACAAAAAGTTCCAGCTTATTAATCCCTATTCCGACTGTCTGGGGTTGGAAAAGTGAAGGGAGGTAAAGATCGAAATCGCCCCTTCTAAAGTAGTCCGATTTGCTAAGAAAGCGGTCAACATTTGACAATGGACGTTGCAATGTAAATGTACTCACAGAAGCCAAAAGCTTTTAGGACCTATGAAAAAGTCTTCATTGCAACTTTGCCAGACTGCGGTTATTTTCTAAATGATGAAAACCTAACAGCGACTAAAAATACTGTTTTCGTTCTTTGTTTGATTCTGTCTACTTTTTCAGCCTGATTTCCACATAAGCGATCCACTGAAGTAAAACAGTCTGAGGGAGTACCATACCGATGCTGAAAGGATCAACTGCCCAAGGATTTCAACTGCCGAAACGCGAGTTCATGTTGTAGCTTCAACGAAATGGAAGTCATAGGGGTGAAATTAGCGGGTTAATTCCAAGTCTGCACAGTTGACGTTTTTGTGGCCACTGGAAGTCCTAGGTGGTAATTGCAC
>NW_008751789.1:363493-370522 GCF_000715545.1 Opisthorchis viverrini
GGGGGGGGGTCGCCTTAAAGTCGGTCTCCAAACATCGTCATATTGTGGTTCGGGAATGAACTGGTAGAAACAGCTTTTCACACAACCAGTGATTATTTTCAGCGGCGTAGAGTCACAAATCTTTCACGGAACCTTACCCGAAACGCAGCAGAAGGTTCTATGCCACTGATTCAGAAGGTTGATACCAGTGGCATTAATAAAACACGGATCCGCAATACCAGTGAAAGCCTTTTGACTGGACTGGATTCGGCTTAACAACATGCAGCTAAGCGTTTCGCCGTTGAAAGACCTATCTAATGTAATACAGCTGAATGATGGAATAGGCTACTGCAGAATAACCGTAGTAGGTGTCGAGTCCCCAATAAGTGCTATCGTTACATGGTTACCTGAAAACGGTGAATCACGTTGTTCCTTGATTCTCATGCTGCTTTGCACAGACGAAACAGCGCACCCGAGCGCGACACCGGTGCTGTGACTCGCTTCGGTGTCAGCGACTGGATGGGAAATAAGAAAGGATGTGACACCACTGGGTTACATTGACGTAGTTCATCAAAGCCCATGAACTGAAAGTTCGACAAAAAGTTCCAGCTTATTAATCCCTATTCCGACTGTCTGGGGTTGGAAAAGTGAAGGGAGGTAAAGATCGAAATCGCCCCTTCTAAAGTAGTCCGATTTGCTAAGAAAGCGGTCAACATTTGACAATGGACGTTGCAATGTAAATGTACTCACAGAAGCCAAAAGCTTTTAGGACCTATGAAAAAGTCTTCATTGCAACTTTGCCAGACTGCGGTTATTTTCTAAATGATGAAAACCTAACAGCGACTAAAAATACTGTTTTCGTTCTTTGTTTGATTCTGTCTACTTTTTCAGCCTGATTTCCACATAAGCGATCCACTGAAGTAAAACAGTCTGAGGGAGTACCATACCGATGCTGAAAGGATCAACTGCCCAAGGATTTCAACTGCCGAAACGCGAGTTCATGTTGTAGCTTCAACGAAATGGAAGTCATATGAAAGAAATTAGCGGGTTAATTCCAAGTCTGCACAGTTGACGTTTTCGTGGCCACTGGAAGTCCTAGGTGGTAATTGCACGCAAGTACACGTAATTCAACTGCCGAAACGCGAGTTCATGTTGTAGCTTCAACGAAATGGAAGTCATAGGGGTGAAATTAGCGGGTTAATTCCAAGTCTGCACAGTTGACGTTTTTGTGGCCACTGGAAGTCCTAGGTGGTAATTGCACGCAAAGAAGTACACGTAAATCGAAATCAGCTCTGTTAGATGAGCCACGAAACCTGAATAAAGTCTTGAGAGTGTGCAAACAAATCAGTAGGTTCCAGGTGGTATTGAAATGTAGGCTAGGCCATCGAGCTTGCCTCGTCTGAAAACAAGTCAGACTGATCGGGTTTGACACGGGTCAAATCTGTTTGTGACTCCGTTTTGGTGTTGGCTCATCCGTAGGAATCAGACTAACAACATACCTTCACGTTCATATTTATGAAACAACGTGCGGATAAGCTAGCAGGATTGAAATCGAGAGTCATTTCGAAGCCGTACAGAAGAATGGAACAAGAGCTATTTAAATAGCCAACGAGCCTACGTACCAACCCCCAGACCAAACTAGATAGCAAACGTCCCAAAGACGCCGGTGAACAAAAGAAAAAAAATAGTCACGATCACCACATGGTCAACTTAAAGTTTAACGTGCACTCCAATTACAGTCTTTCCGAAAGCATGAGGTATAAGCCATGACTAACAGCCAATGAGCAGACAAAAACTAAAAGCGGAATGGTACCTTATCTTAATACTACTCCTTTAACAAGATGGTATACAGACTTCTATGCCCTCGCGATTCATGTTGCTGAAATGAGTCTGACTAACAACGGTTAGCAATGGAAGGGCGGGGGTGGTTATTCGACGACTTTACTAGAGATTCAATCAATTTGTCGTGAGGGGAGGATGCGTGGTTCGAAACGGAGACCGGCCGTTGGAGTATTTCTACTTGGGTTTGAGCAACCCAGTAGTATTTCATCCCTAGTGCTTCCTTAAGGTTGCATGATAGCTTTGCGCCAGAAGCTAAAGCCAGCTAAAACCCAGTGTTCACCGGATCGCCAAACTCAAGAAAAACAAACAAAATGAGATATGATTGGATAAGATTGTTAGAAAATAAATAGATTCAAATAGAGTACATAATTCTATCAGGCGTTGGCTTCCTCGCAAGCGTCAATCCAATCATTGTAGACATCGATCTCCTGACTGAGGTAATTAATTTTCGTCTGAAAATCCTCCAAACAAATGGTACATTTTATATAGCCGATATTATTGTCACGCTGCCTGAAATGATTCAAATGGTGCATAGACAGCCTGGCAAAGTAGGCCACTTACAAAACGACTTCACACGATCGGCCATGGTTACAAAAAGGACAGTTGAAGACTTTATCCAGTGGTTGTATGGCCTTGCGTTTCGGAGGTGGTTTGTTTGCACTCCGTCGTCGACCCATTTCGCAGAAATTCACGAAGAGAATGGCATACGAAGCTGAAAAAGTAAGGCGGTGTGTTGAACTAAAGGAGAGAAAGAAAATACTGTTTGTTGGTACGAACAATGAAGCACCACAGGCAAAAGCGGCATAAGCACAACAGGTCGAAATAAGGGAACTTTGCAAGCTATATTTTAGGCCCCCCATATATCAACTGGTAGCGATAAGCGTGCAGAACTGCATTCTAAATTGACATGCCACATAAATAGGCACCTGTGATAAGGAGCCGATTTCGCTTTCACGCTGGTGTAAATTTTTTTATGAAGTCTAATGTGCAAGTAAACGATCACCCAATCAGATTTACGACATCTGTGTCAGCCTCCGTAGTTTCGGGGAAATCACAGAAGAACATAAACTGTGACGTCAGGGACCAACCACGTAAGAGGACAGAAACGATATCAAACGGACAAATGCTGTGGGATAAAGTGTGATTGGGAGAGGTGAAGGTGACGAAGATTGTAGGTAGAAATGAAAGGGAGTCCTATCGTTCGACATTCGTCGACATTAGATGACAGCGGTTTTAAGTAGTGAGTAAGTCTCCGAAGAGAGCGATTAAAAAGCAAGAATAGGAATGGTACAAGCAATCTCTGAAGGACACCGAAGTTGGTTGCGGCTACAGAACAGATAAGGAACGCCGCGTGTAACAGAGCAGGAAACCAAGGGGCCGATTCAGAGTTTCATTACCGTCCACCAAGATACAACAGCTGGCGACAACCCGAACCCACGATGTCAATTTCGGCAGAGCAACTCCAATTAATTCTACAGCAACAACAGCAGTTCGAAGAAGCTCAAATGAGGTTTGTTGAATATCTGATGCGCAGTATGTCGGTGAACGCGACAAAAACGTTTGAGCCTCCGTCTTCTTCCGCAGATGCTGCTGCCAGCTCGATTACTGAATTTAATTTCGATGCTGAATCTGGACGAACTTTCGAAAGCTGGTTCAAGAAATATGAAGACATGTTTCAAACCGACTTTGTTCAGTTTGACGATGCATGGAAAGTTCGACTGTTGCTGCGGAAACTGGGGACAGCTGAACACGATCGGTTCACAAATTTCATACTCCCCAAACTCCCTCGTGACCTTGGTTTCGCAGATGCTGTCAAAATTCTGGCCCAAATATTCGGTGAGCAAAGTTCCTTGTTCAATATTCGTTATCAGTGTCTCAAGATTACCAAAAGGGATACTGAGGATTTCATCACATATGCCGGTGTGGTCAACAGAGAATGCGAGCGCTTTCAGCTCAGCTCCATGACCGAGGATCAATTCAAGTGTCTCATCTTTGTGGCTGGTCTTCAATCACCACACGATGCAGATATTCGGACCCGGCTACTGAATCGAATTTAACAGGATCCAGAGTTGACGCTTCAGAAACTTACCACCGAATGCCAGCATCTTATCAATCTCAAGGCTGATGCTGCCATGATTGGACATTCCAAATTATCTCAGCCGGATATGGTATGCAAAGTAACTTCCAAAAGGAAGTCAAGTTCAAAACGAACTCCAAGAAAACCGCCCACACCCTGTTGGTTTTGTGAAGAATGGCACTATTCACGCCACTGTCCCTACCGGAACCACAGGTGCAGTAAGTGCAGTCGAAAGGGTCACAAAGAAGAATGTTGCAGAGACAACTTCAGGAGCTCGCGCAAACACCGACCCGACAAAAGGACGGAGGCAGAGGCCATGACCGCCACATTCAGGATAAAATCACCCGGTCGACGTAAATTCGTCACATTATGTATCAATGGCACACCCTCCAACTGGATACAGGTTCTGACCTCACTCTGATCTCAAAACGAACCTGGAACATAATTGGAAGGCCACCAGTGGAACCCACAAAGTGCATCATTCGTAATGCATCTGGTGGAAGCCTCAAACTGACCGGGAAGCTGAACTGTTCCGTAACGTTCAAGGGGATTCAACTCAATGGCACTTGCTACCTCACGAACTACACAGGCCTTGATCTCTTGGGCCTGGATTGGATTAGTGAGCTTCAACTGTTGGATGAACCCCTCAATGCCGTTTGTGACGAAACAACTGCAAATGGCCCCGATACGTTCACGAGAACATCTCATCCTGACGAATGGTCGCGACAGTTACAGCCAAACCGGAGACCAGATGGAGCATACGCGACACAGCGACTACTCAGCTCCTGGCGTCAGGCACCGGTAGTCCTCTCACCTCAGTCAAATTTGGTGAACCCTGTCAGCAGCCTGCAACGTTTCACCCGCGGTCTGAACCCTTCAGTTTACACTCGCAGGTTTAGGCGGATCGTTCTACTGCTATCCGGGAAGTCGAAAAAGGGGAGCCAGCAGGAGGAACGCCACAACAGTCACACAGAGACCAGCCACTGATTCGAAGATATGGGGAATGCTCTCCACGGTAGACGTAGGATCGATTATGTCAAACACGAGGCACACGTAAGATCATCAGCACAGCCGCGTCATGTGAACCAACTTCAGGCAACAGACTGCGGCTCGGTGAGGGGATCACGTGGCATGGGACACCGGACAGCCATGATATACCTCCCAAGTGGAGGATACCAGATCCCAGGTCGGCATGCACACAGCCTCAGCGACGAATTGAAATGCGACAGCAACTCCATGGGTCGTCACAGTGGAGCTCAAAGCAGCAGTCGGTTGAACAGCCTTCTCAAGGGGGTGTTCGGGGGCCAGCCGTCCCCAATAACCGAACATCACATCATTTGGACGGATGTGTCACGTGCAGGACACGGGCTAAACGAAGGCATGCCCCGATTGGTCAGAATGCCAGTCAATCCGAGCAAGCACCTTTGAACTCGACGCTTCTCGCCCCCCTCACGGATATTCTGGCACGACCTTGTGAAACACTCTGTGACTAACCTATAAACCCTATAAATACAGCTGTAATGATTTTCCTTTGACTCCATAAAGGGCTGTGTAGAGCTGCCGTGTTTTTTGATACACCATAGTGGGCGGAGCAGGAAGCCAAGGGACCGATACAGAGTTGCACTACCGTCCAGCAAGTTACAACAGTAAGTCGCCTATCAGCGATGAGAAGGATAAATCTAGCCCGCATACAACTCAACAAGTCAAAGTGGGTCAGAAAAATGTTACTCGACATGTGGTCAAACACCATAATTGGCTGAATTTGGGTGAAAAATATTAGATAGATCCAAGAGAGGTAAAAGCTATCGAGAGCCTAACAGGAAGCCAGTGTTTTAAGGCAATCAGTTTTATATGATCGACTCATAAAAGGTATGAAAATCGGTGGAAGATGGGAATATTTCGGGAGAAAGGAACGACGAATGAGCCTAACAATGACGGTCGGAAATTAAGCAAACATAAGTGGGAATATATTTAGTTCTGGATGGAGTGACAATATCCGTGTTGAAGCTAACGCTAAACGTGATTAGCTCTTGCTTTTGGTCGCTTGCTACCCCTAATGGTAAGGGGAAGTGAGTCATGCTGGGTGGTGTCATCCACGTATAAATCAACAAAGGATAATCATAATCGGGAACAGTAATTCATCAGAAATGGAAACTGATGCCTAACTGCCATGGAGGATGCAATCACTAGTAAGATTTGAAAAGAAAGGAGAAGCGGGAACTTACTGCGAACAGCCCAATGCCCACAGAGAAAAAGCCGAAGGATAAGGCGCCCACACTTTCCAAAACAAGTGGAATAAACAACACTGGGCATCACCACCAAGTAGGTTGACCCGGCGTTTTTTGCGAAATTCACCCAACACAAGCCCATCATCATCGACAGCATGATATCAGTGTTCAACACCGATGCTTCACTGCCGTACAAGCCCAGTACAAAACGAAAAGTGTTGGTTTGATTAGCAAGCGACTCATTCTTTTCATCAACCAGTTATATATGTGATCAAGCCATTTGGAAGGTTTTACCGAGTTCGGAATGGAAATGGATTAGGTTAGTTGGAAAAAACGAGGCATCGATCGAACTCAAAGCACGCCCCAGTTTAGGTGACGATATGGTTGCACACGTCATACCAGTTAGCTGACGACTAATCCGGAAATTTTCAGGAAGATGAGCGATAATGGTAGAGGGGCATGATAAAGCATAAACCTCGAGAGAATCAAGAATAACATATCGAATGGTCTACTTGGAAGACTTTAGGTTAAGAAGCTATAGAGAGTTCAGTGATGAAGGAGCGAACCTACTGATCAACGAACCCAAAGTTGGCACCTCAAATGCTCCTGTCTAGGCTTGGGTAACCTGGTGTTATCTCGGTCCTCGTTTAGTATGGCAGCTAAGTAGTGATATTTGTTATTACTATGGTTAAGAGACCAAGGATAGGTACACTGTAAGCCTTTTTCAAGAATATGGGTTAAGATAGGGCCACCATGACGGAGAAAGCCTACGCTCTTCAATAACAACGCCTATACTGCACGACCTGCCGCATCAGTACCTGATAAAGATTAAGCCCCTTCTTTCGTGAAAAACGAGATAGTCAGAGAGTGAATTCAAAATGGACCAGATTCGCTATGGAATCA
>NW_008751789.1:371994-380468 GCF_000715545.1 Opisthorchis viverrini
TTGTGGGGGAGAGAGAGTGTATTGTGTGTGTGTATATATATATATATATATATATATATATATATATATACAACAATGTATACTCTGTAGCCAAATAATCCAGGACACAAAGCTTAACAAAGTTACGAGTAAAGTACAACAGTTGTTTGTTTGCCTTAAACACAAATACCAGTGTTGAGACGAAACTGGCCAAAGCAGCAGGATGGGAATTCCCCAGAAATATTCGGGCAGAAATTGGAAAGCTTAACAAAGTTACGAGTAAAGTACAACAGTAAGGTGTTTGCCTTAAACACAAATACCAGCGTTGAGACGAAACTGGCCAAAGCAGCAGGATGGGAATTCCCCAGAAATATTCGGGCCAACAGAAATTGGGGCTCGACAGGAAAATGGAACTTGGAGTATGTGAGGGAGATTGGCACATCATCACCAGCATTATGATCGTCATCGTGATCCTGATCATTATCAACTTCAAGTGTCTCCCCCTGGATTGTAAGTGGCATGTTTAGTGACTGCATGTCCATAGACATGACCTCACACTTTGTGCATAGTTCGGTCTGTTCATCCGAAAACACCTGCGCCTTCGCCTCCGCCTCTTCGAAAACGACCCAGATCAACAAGGCTTTCATCACGGGTTATGTAAACACCGGGGTTTTGATGACCTCCACTGTCCTATCAAGCACAAAAGTAGAAATGGGGAGAGTAGGTGGTCCTGACGAACATGACTCTATGTAGGGAGGCTTTTGCGGAGCTGAGCGAGATGGTTCGGTGTTTAGGGGGCGAATTTACTGACGGGAAGGTTCGAACCCGACCCCTGCCTCCCAACTTCCCCTGTCTAGGCTTAGGTAACCTGGCAGTAACCCAGTCCTCGTGCTTCCTTTGGGTGGCATGGCAGTTAGGCACTGAAAATGTGCTACAGCTGAACGATTTTTTTCGGGGAGCTCACCACATACTCTCACAGGCCGGCAAGTCTGAGGACACAAAGAACTAAGTAGGTTTACAAACTTCCGAGGCACTCCTTGATGGGCAATCATGTTAAGGGGAACAGACAGGCCAGCCGAGTCGAATGCACCTCGGAAATTCAAAAAGACTAAAATTGTGGACCGTTTGCAAGAATGACGTTCTAGCACCTGATGATGTGTCAATATTTGGTCATCGCGACCCTTAACAGACCGGAACGCCGCTCGCTACTCTCAAGTCAGTGCTTCGCGAGCCACCATAACTCGACGAAGCACAGGTGACGCGAGCAGTCTCGCTACAACCGGGATCAAGCTGAGCCCCCTGTGGTTACCGCACTCCAAGCCCCTTTTTTGAAAATGGGCACTATCACCCACTTTCGTCAGCTCTCTGGGACGGTCCCCCTCTCCGAAATACAGAAAAGAAGTTCAGACAAGTGCTGAATGACTTCATCCTCATCTTTGAACAATGCGGTGGGCAAATTATCCGGACCAGAGGCTTGGTGTTGCTTAGGAGAACATCTGCAGTTATGAACTTCCGAGGCCGTAGGGGATTCCACATTCATAGTCCAGGATTCTAAATCAACTGTGAGCCGCAGATTGGTTGCAACTGATGGCCACAATAACCGGAGTATTCGGTCCAACGATCGAGACTTTCTTCTTGACTCAAGATGGTCCCTCTATTCCAACTCTTGATGGCTCCCGGAGACTGGTCGCACGGATCAACTGAAATAATCTTCGGGCATACCCTGCTGTTTGGGCCTCTTCCATTTCCTCAGCATTCCGTGTCCGCCAGACTTCACGGTCGGCTCGCACGCTCACTTTCACTTGACTTCTGATAATTCGTCGCGTCGAGTTATGCTCGGGACCGGCTGAGATATTTCTCGGAGATTTAAGCAATGTCACTGTATGGTCTGATATCCAATCCCTGGGTGAGTCTGGTAGTGCTGTGCCACAGTCACACTCTTAGCACTGCACAGAGGTGGCAATCTCAACCCAGTATGAATTCACATTTTATGGAGCATTTGGAAGACGATTTTGGTATGTTCGTCTAACATACAGATCTGCCACTCTCAGTCGCTAGGCGATTAGTTCCCACGTTATGCGGCCCTGGAAAGCGAAGGGAGAAGCAACTCCGGAGGAGTTCGTGGTCAAAATCCACACTGTGTCCCAAAAGGACCGGCAGTCAGCCATTTATTTGCGGCATGGGTAACTGATGGCAACGTGATGGATTTGAGTTCGTGACCAGCACGCCATTAGAGAACATCATGTGGCCAGACGACTTCGGCCATTTCGGGAATTATTAACGACCGGAAAGAGCTTGTGGTCAGTACACAGCTGGAGCAATCTTTCACCACCGTCCGTACGTACTGAGTCCAATCCATGTCGAACTCCTAACTGAATCTTGGATGCGCTAAATCTGCCTACTTGTACATTCATATCTCCAGCAACCACAGCGGTACCAGAGCTTTTAGCTCGCCGCAACAGGACACTCGGGGCATCGTAAAACTTGTCTTTGATGGTGCCAGAGCTATAAGCAGTTGGGGTGTAAGCATACACGACCAAGTTCCCCCTTGGAAGACTCCTTCACAGACATTATCAGACGAACCACACACAAGCGCCTTTCAACGGGTATTCAGTCAAGCAGAGATCCTTCTGTTAGGTGACTTAGGAATACATCAACCTTTGAACATCCTGCCACATTAGCCTCCGGATCGCCAGACGTGCACAACCGGAAGCGAGTGGAGAATGATGGGGCGGTTAGCTTACCACTGTGTGTGCATCTTGAATTCTTGTTTCTGAGGCACAGCAGACATCAATTTCAAGGGAGTCCGGCGTAAAAGAAAGGGTAGCTTGTTGTCTCGCTTGCTACAGAAGTACAATGAAGGCGGCCAGACAGACTCGACATCGAGGCGTTAAGATGAATTTTGAGATGCTTGAGGATGTCCGTGCCGGATGACGCATAGATGGTCCCTGCAAAACCGACGCACGACGAACGTAGTTATCGGTCCTAACTGCTGGGCCCACAAGGAGAGGGGAGGTGGACGGAAACGTATGTGAAAAAAGAAGGGTGTCCGTAGTGACCCGTTTTCAGTTGCCCGCCTTGTTGTATGAAGCGAGTAAAGCGACCTGGCTGATGGCATCATGCAATGTGGTGCCGATGTGGTATGAGTTTATTTTGATTCATGCAATTCATGGTTGCACGTGGGTTGGAATGCTGCCATGGCACCCATATCTAGATAGAAGGGTGATCATAGTCCTCAACAAAAGCCTGACCGCAAGACAGCGGTGTTTGGTGGGAAATACAGAACAAACCACCACACGTATTCCAATCCCCAACCCGAAGGACCAGGAGACTGCTCGTCAGACCTCTCTCCACTGACCAACCTGGTATGAGAGACTCGATGAGTGCCGTACGGACACTCTCCAGTATAGCTCAATGGGTCACGGTGGTATACAAGTCGTCGCACCACCGTAATTCCCAGTCTCCTCGACACGGACAGTGAACACACTCATTATGAACCGTTCTTTGATCACCTAGTAGCTGGAAGAGCTCGAGACCTCAGTAGTAAAGGTGCGAAGTTACTGACCGGAAGGTTCCTGGTTCCAACCAAATCCCGGCATCCCGAATGCTCCTGTCTAGATTGGGCAAGTTAGTAGTAGCTCAGCCGTCGAGCTTCCTCTGGGTGGCATGGAAGGTAGAAATAAAAAAAGTATTGCATATGAATGATTATTATCTGTAGTAGTGGTAGCAGCAGATAACTTAGACGAGAACTGGATAGCCGATTTGAGTTCACAGCAGGAAGAGCCCCATATACTAGTTCCAGACTGATGGACGTATTTGACTGACTAGAACCCCCTGAAAAAAATCTACGATCTAAAGAGACTTTTGCAGTTGCACATTTTTGGTGATCTAGAAACCAATGGCCCTCCTGAGAGTGCCATAATCTTAAACCAGTGATAACAAATGTCTCTGCTTACTTGGACACCCAGTAGGAGTGGTCTACACGCGGTAAGTTTGACAATGCATGCAAAGGCGCTGGTTTGCTGGGTGTTCGTTTACCCACCGTGGCCCCAAAAGATTTTAGGCCAAATATTTTTACGACCCCTAAAGTGCTTTATTACAGTAGGTTAAAAGCCCGGGTATGGGCTACTCCGGTGACTATGGTGGATGAGGGGAGCAGGATGCCTCTGGGCGCGCCCATAGGTTGTGTATAGGAGAATGACCTCCGTCAGAAGTTGACTGTGAATAAACCCCTTGTGCCAAAAGAGCAACCATGAACAACCATCGGTAGTGCTACCATGGTACGGTGAATTTTAGCTCGGTCCGCTGGTCCCTAAAAGAATCGCTGATACCAAGACACGGTACTACGATAGGGTTTGCATAACTGACCATTAAGTAAGCTCACTGCTGGTGGACGTGCAAGGTCAAAGGATGGCGTAGTGATAGCTCCGCCATTGTCATTCATTGGACAGAGCGTTTCATTGGGATGTCAGCAGCCTGTCAACAAACGGTCCAAGTGATATATAAAGCTGTTTGCCCCGGAGCTAGGTATAAGTGCAGATCGGGCGGCTTTGGTGTCCACCAGCATGGGCGGACATCCTGAATAGCTCCATCCTAACCGAGGTTTACGGTCTTCAGCCGTTCCAGCTAGAGCCCTCCAGGGAATTCTTGTTTTTCGGTCTGAACAACCGGGTAGTATATCAAACCAAAACAACTCATCGACTAATGTTTCATCACTGGTCAGCATGTCTTCTCGCACTATGCTCCGAAACATATGCACATATTCGTCTCATGCAAATTCCAAAGCACCAAAAAATAACCTGACTAATTGTCACTTTTTATAGCTGTGGTCCCGTATTCTATCAGTTGCGAAGCCGCACGTACAAGTATTCCAGAACGAACCTAGACTATAAGTTTTTTGCATCGCGCCCCATTTTAAGTTGGAATGTTTCACATTTCTTACGCAACTGCGAAGCAATCGGCAGGCCGGTTTAGTTAGAACCTTGATTGCACTTGAAACTGATATATGTTTTCCCGAGACACGTCTAGATGATTTATTGAGTCTGTACAGTCTAGTCTTTCCTTCAAGCTCTGTCACGAAGTTCCGCATAGAACTTTCAAGGGGTCTCAGTGCCCACGATTTAGGACGCCTAGGTGCTGGTATTGTTTTGAGTCAATTCCATCCGACAGTAGGCTTGGTACAGTGATGCCAGCGCGCTCGTATCAGACTAATGAACAGCGAGGAGAAAAGCATACCCCGTTTATCACCGTTGCACAGAAACACAATTCTTGTAGTTCAAATAAAATGGTAGACATTTTACCATTACCTACACGAACTACATTGGAAACCACAAAAGTCTGATATCGTGATGCCAACTGCTGATGTAGGCGTCACAGTATGCCGTTTACCGACAGCATCGATGACACCATTGTGGGTCTGGCTATCACTTCGCTTCCTATGAGCACTACGTGTGCCAAAACAGAGCAACTCCGTTAATCAACTTCGACGAGTTTCATTCAGTAGCTCGAGTTGATGGAGCTGGAAAGCTACTGAAAACACAGTCGCGCCAACTAAAAAACTGAGTGGAAGTTGAATGGAAGCGAATTAGGGAAGGTATGCCTTCAGTAAGAAGAGATTGGACCCCAACATGGTGCGACGGTTTTTGCCTCCGCGACCCATTGAGCTATACTGGAGAGTGCCCATACGACACTCGCAGTCTCTCATAACAGGTTGGTCAATAGAAAAAGGTCTAACGAACAGTCTCCTAGTCCTCCAGGTTGGGGGTTGGAACACGTGTGGCAATTTGTTCTGTAAAAATTTAAGTGCACTTGCATTCCCTGCCAAACATCGCTGTTTTGCGGTCAGGCTTTTGAGCAAAAGTCTTTGGCATAGGACTCAAATCGTCCTCCTGTCTAGCTGTGGGCACCATAGCATTATCTCAGCCCATATACAACCATGAACTGAACACATAGCACAGCAGCAAAGAATCAGTGTTCAACACTGATGCCATGCTGTCGATGATGCTTTCAGGTTTCAGAATTGCCTATCCAAGACATCCGATTCGACTGAGTCAACACTTAACATCGGTGAGATCAGATCTCCCTGCAAGCAACGGGTGACCAATATGGTACACGCAGATTCCTCAAGCACCGGATAGTCACGAGGCTGAATAATGACAGAAGCTTGATGAACTGCGAAAGCCAAGGAGGTGGGGTAGGTCTGCACCACGTGCCGGAACGGAACATTGACAACAGTCAGTCATCAACAGGGGGAACCCAGTGTTTGATATCACTCTTCCAACACGATAAGGCACCCGGTCTGGATGGTCTACACCCCGCCACCTTTCAGGGGTAAATCCTGGTTAACAGTATAAGGACCCTACTGCGGAAAATTCGGGAGGAAAACAGAACATCAGTGGATTGCGCGTCGACAGGGACCCTATTCTTCAAAGGATATCGTGCGAAAACCATCACGGCGTTAGTCTGGAGACAAGCGCGGTACGTTCGAAATAGGTTTCGTTTTTCCCTCGTGCAAATTTGTGAAAGAATTTTTTCGTTGTTCAATCTATTCACAGAGTACACACGAGTAATTGTTGAAGTTTATTACTCTAACAAAACATTTGAGAGATAACCCTTGATATTTTGCGCACACAGTCCGAAACATGACATCAATTTATACCGATTGCCCTCTGCAGCCATTGATAGACCACAACAAATGTGGATGAAATGGCTGCCCGTCGAACGTCAAACGCGGTATGCAATGCAACACCCGCAAGGCTTGGCGGCACTTCAAATGCACGGGTTTACAGGACGACCAGATAAGTCGACTAGCTAACTCCCCTAACCCGTTTGTATGCGTCAGCTGCCTCTACCTTAAGGGTGCTATGCATACCGCAACCGACCAAAACGGTACTCAATCCCCACTGCAGATTCAAAAAGACCGATGTCAGTGTTCCGCTTTGATCGGGATACTCGACGCGAAATTGGAACGTCTTTCAAAGGCACTGGAGGACTCAGACACTAAGAATGCAGCGACTTTGACGAAAGTTGACAAGGAACCTTCTTCACTGAACGAGTACCCCGCGATATCCATACCGCGTCCTCTGGCTGCGAAGAAAGTTATACAACTCTCTGACGCGACCATAAAGACCGCCACAGCGTCTTTAGTGGATAGGCGCCTAAGGGAAAACAGATTGATGATCTGGGGGTCATTCTCCGGAAAAATTACTCCAGCGAAGCTGGCACAATCAATCATTAGCTATGTCCTCACCAAGCCCGACCAATCGCTCCACGCAGAATGGTTACGCCAGGAGGGAAACAAGCGAACTCTTGGACTTCTTGCCGCCCTTTCTTCCCCATCCGACGTACAGATCTTGGAGCGGGCTGGCAGCATTCAAAAGGCCAACCCAAAGATCAGGCGTCTATCTGAGGATCGCCCTTTAGACGCGCGAAAGCTTGGTCACAGCAGGTCAGGGGTGGAGGCACGAAACGGGCTTCCTCTGGGCACCAAGTCAGCCGATCCCAAACTCATGACCAAGTCGATTGTGGTCATATCCCCTTGAGATCCCTAAAGCAGGCCGACGAAACCAGCTGCGTCTCCGGACAGCAGTTTTTATTCGACCACCACAGGCCTCTCGCCCACCAAAGGTAGTGATGCCCTAGAGGAGGCAAACCTCACATGCAAACAGCGCCCAAACTACGTGGAGCTATCAACGCTTATCTCCGTAACAGACGACACAGCTGCAGCCATGCACTTCTCAACAAAGCCACAGACTCTGAACTGGACTGAGTCAGATGTGCGGGGACAAGCAGCGAAGCCAACCTCCAGCTCCACTCCGTCAAAAACGGCCTCTCTGCTTGTGGACACAACCGTCGTCCAGGACCCCAACAACCTAAGCCATAAAAATGACTACAGACATCCGGAAAATCCCTCGTACATCCAGTTGGCAACGCTGATCGCCGGCGGGTCGGGTGTCCACACAAAAAGGAAAGAAGGGGACTGCAGCCAAACAAGCCATATAAAATTCGCCAGATTAGAAAACTGCTGGCTGGCTTCAAGATGCAGTCCTCGGCGAAAACGAGCCTCTTGGGAGCGCCACCAAAATCATTACTTCTTGGTGCCGCCACCCAGCGCTCAGGGCCTCACAGAGACACTTTTCCGGTCAAACCGCGCCAAAACACCCAAGAATCCAGAAAGGCGAAAGCTTGCTGCAAATCTTTGATAAACAGCAAATCTGGTCGCCAAAAAGTGGTGCTGAAAGAGCTACAAACAGCAACGGTCGGAAGTTTCGCCCACAGGTAAAAAACTCCGCCCCCAAAGCCAAAAGGCCCGAGCAAACCGGTCTCCCACGGAACGCAAAAAACCTCGCAAGCGAAAAGCACCCCCAGAAACCACGAAGACAGGAAGCAGACGACATCGCCCCCCAGGCCCCTTCGGAGCCTTGAACTCAAACCCGGCGCACAACTACTGAGTCTGCTAACCACCCTGGTCACTCAACTTTCGGCTCCTCACCCTC
>NW_008751789.1:380803-381701 GCF_000715545.1 Opisthorchis viverrini
CGGAACAGGAAGCCAAGGGACCGGCACAGAGTTGCACGACAGTACATCAAGACATAACACTGCCTCAGCCTTTTCAACAAACGCGGCGATGTTAAACAGTCAGCTTGCCTTGGACAACCGTCCGTAATCGCACTCACAGAGACCTGGCTCACACCAGATGTCTCCAGTGGAAGAACTACATAGGACCATAGTCCAGAAAGTTCGTGAGATTGACGCGACGGTCGTCCCAAAAAATCCAGCACGCACTCGGATGAACCGCAGGCTGCCAAAAAGGCTTCGGCGACTTCTGGAAAAAAGGTCCCAACTCTTTTTCAAAAAGTTGACTACATGGGATACAGAAGATGAGCTGGCATTTCGTAAAACGCGGAACCGCAGTAAATCAGGAATCCGCAAATGGAACATACGATAACAAGCTACCATTCTGAACCTCGCTCGAAAAAACAAAAACGTCTTGTTCAAATATGAGACATCGCCGCAGAAACAAGCCATCCGCGTTCTCCTTGAGGGACAGAAACGGAGAACCGACGAATGACCCGACAGTGGTATCTGAGGTTTACAGAGAACACTATGCCTGTCTATACTCAGCCCCAGCGCCTTCGTCACATCCACTCTTGTCAAGGCGGAACTACGAACAGCCTCTAACCGACCTGGTCTTCACGGTAGAATACATTCGTGTTGACGAACGTCTTGCACCACATCGACCCATTCTGCGCGTTCGGGCCCGACGAGGTCCATCCAAGGATCCTAAAAGAAACGTCCTCCACACTGGCCAATCATCTACTCCTGGTGTTTCGTCAGTCGCTTGACGAAGGCCGCCTTCCCTCTGCTTGTAAGGAAGCGATTTTCACGCCAATATACAAAACTGGTGACCGACTATCGCCTGGCAACTACAGGCCTA
>NW_008751789.1:387943-397117 GCF_000715545.1 Opisthorchis viverrini
CGATTTTGAGGCGTAGAGATCTGCGCTTTATCCTTAGGCTGGTAATTGTACCGCCTTATTTTTGTAACTCTACGGTATCTGCAGAGGAGACTCCGTTGAGGTTTGTTGAATATGTATATTATTGTGTTTGCAATAGTACCGTGATTCCAGAATTCGGATTTCTTGGTCGTTTTCCTGGATTGGCACGCGTGACTCAAACTCAGAAAGCAGATAGCCGTAACATGGACTTCCAAATACTCTATTGGCCCTACGTCAGACCGCTCCTGGAGTACGCTAACCAAGTTGTCTACTCAGGACGCACGAAGGACGTCACCCTCATCGAACGTGTCCACCGATCACTGCGAAGGTGGTCGTCGGCCCCAAATCCGTGGACTACGAAACGCGTCTCGTGGTGCTTGATCTCTTTCCCCTGGAATATCTCCGCTTCCGAGGGGACCTAATTCTTACTTATGCCCTGTTTGGACAAAGCTTGGCCAACAAGTTTTTTACCATTGAACCAGCAAATACACGGCGGCGACATAGTAAGAAAATTTTCAAGCTCAGATCACACACATTAAATTGACAACATTTTTTCTCATTTCGTGTAGTAGCTGCGTGGAATGACCTTTCTCCGACGGTTGTCCACGCTCCTTCTAGAACCCAGTTTAAAGCACTATTAGACATTTGTTTGTGCGAATCCTCACGCTGGCAAGCATACTGGCCTGCGCTGAAAACATGAAGAGCAGTGCTACACCCTTTTTTCACTTGTGCTTTTGACCGACAAGAACAAAAAAAGCGACCTGGAAACTTGAGCAAACGCCTCGATCCTGTGTATCAATCCGTGAATCCGTGAGTGTTTACACCGGTGGTTTATTTCCGCACAATAAACACCTGTCCACATACCCTACACAAGCCTGGCGAGCACCCCACGCTTTGGTCCTTGTATGTTAAGTTACTGGCATCAGAGGCAGTGGAGGAATGAGCGTGTTATTGGTCGGCATTACGTGTCGTTGACTGAGAGATACCCCAGATATTTGTGAGTTCAGGTAACGCAGCTTTAAGTGCCATGATCTTATTTCGCCTTCCGATGTGGCTGGGGAGTGCCTGCGTATGCATCCATAGAATATTTCACAATCTACTATACATAGTTGCTAGCATAACCTGGAGCGTCTTGGAGTTTCGCAGCCAGAATAATGCAAACGGGTGTTAGTTCTGCAAAGCGGTGGTTTTCTGGATTGGTACCGGGGGACAAAAATGCGTCCATATGTTTTTGGAGGTGATAAGGAGGGAGCTTTATCCAGTGGGCCAGGAGACATTAAAAAAGCGCGTCCATCTTATTTCATGACAAAAATCGTTTCAAAGGGCTCCGTAGGACACTCAAGATAGCGTCGCGCACAATTATTAGACAGTATTGCATATTTCAAGTGGTCGACGCATGGAAGAGCCTTCGTTCGACAATTTTCCGCAATGCACTTAAGGCCCTGTTAAAATAATTTAAAAGAGCCTTATAAGTGGGTGTTTGCACTGACTAGATTACTGCAAGGCATGGTGAACTCTATTGCTAATTTCCCTTACTGGACGACAGGGAAAATCTTACCCTGAAAATCATTGTAAGTACCCCAATGCCGCATGTCAGTCAGTGAACGTGACCGCTTGATCCAAATAGAATGGGTCGACGAATAATGTCGCAGGTCTATGGGCGGAGTGGCAAACGCAGACCTCAATTGAGGAGTTCGAGAAGGGCTTATTCTGTTGCAGTGGGAGCCTTGGAAGGCCTTATAGTTAGCTCGTTTTTGAGCCAGCTGGATGATGAGTCTGAGAAGCGATTATAGGCACCACCAGTCTGAAACATCCAGACCAAGCTCAAGCATCCGTGGTCCCATAAGCTCAGCGACAAGCGAATATGAGCATTGTGCCTGCAAACCGTCCACTTACACGGTGTGGTTCATTACGGAGAACAGAATTTTTGTTAATAATAGCCTGAAGTGGCGGGAGAAAATAAATAACCTGAGTAACAGGCCGGTGACGATAGTTAGGTTTTAAATGACGAAACAGGTTGATTCTGTACACGTGTAATACACCCAACAGCAAAATGAATAACAGTTTGGCCTACTTAAGGCTGTAATACATGACCTTAGGCGTTCAGTGCCGATTTCCGGATGACAGAGGAAGCAAATATTACCCCTTGAGGTAACCCGAAGTCTTCCATTGACAAAACATATCAAACCTATGTAGGACTTGCGGATAAGAATAATGATAATGTTTATTCCCAACAGGTGGGCAGCGTACCTGCAGACATGACCTTACGGTTACTATCAGAAAAAGGGAATGACTAGGTGGGTTTGTGGGTACTGGGAATTTCGTGGAAAACACGGTGACAAATAGTGGGCATTGTCCGAAGAAGACATGGTCACGCCTGGGGCGGCATGAGTGGGAAACCAAAATTTCTAGGGCTCTTTCTTTCTCATGGAGAACATACCAGATAGCACAAAATACGACCATTAAGATTTAAAAAAACAATACGAGGGGGTATAGCAAGAGATCCCCGCCACATATGTGATAAAACACTTCAAACTGCAGAAAATGTGGAACTAGAATGACGGATATAGGCAGGAGCACATATGTCACGAAACAGCCAGCCAATTTGAACTAAAACCCAAAACCGTCACTGTAGTATCGTGGCCTCGGACTGTTAGACGTGCTGCCAGGATTTTGAAAAGGCGTAAGTAGTGATGATGATGTGAGGGAATATACAGTACGAATAAACGGCATTAGCCAACTGAGAATCACAGTGTGCAGTGAAACTGAAGGAATTCACTAATGTTGCTGCTGGAGCGCAGTCAGGTGTGAAAGTACCTTGGGAGAAGGAGTTCATGCAAACGCACAAGAAGGGAAACGAACTGTATAGAAAATGATTTGTTGAGGGGCATAAAGTAAAAGATATCAAGGTCTTTGGGTTCAGTGGAAGGTTTAGTAGGTTTTGTGAACGCCTCCCGGAGGTGGCCGGGGCCAGATGAAGATTTTGATTGTGGCTGCAAGTAAGGGAATGAGTTGGGGTGAGGGCGCAGTCAAAGTAGGAAGTAAACGGTTGCGGGTATGCTATCAAACTGGGTGCCGTGCCATCATTACACTGAGATACTTCAGTTTCTGGACAGCCCCGCGACGAGTATCGTGATTGAGGTAGTTGAGCTGGGAGGTGCAGCTCTGTGGGCAGCAGAATGTTGTGGGTTTGCCAGGGGATTCCACAAGGAGGACAACACCAATGTTCCTTCGCAGGTAGCATTTGGTTTTTGTCTGGTCGGGATCTCTTCAGGTGTAATGCACGGATCGATGGGAATGGTGACGGCCAAATAGGACATCCATAGCACGTATTACGGCAGATCGAAGCCTTGGAAGAAGACTAAATGGGATGGGATCAGTAAGACACGGGGAGTTATAGGGTTCATCATACAGGATATAGTCCTTTATACGGGGAAAAACTGAACACTTGCTACAGTTAATGTAGTGACAACAAGGAGTAAAACGAGATGAGATAGGGATTGATCTGCACTCAGTATTCTAGCCATCAAACCCAAGCAAACATTGCCAATATATGCTATTATACTACCTGAGACAGTTCAGTGTAAGTAGGCAGATAGACAGTGTGGTGAGGAAAATCAGCCAAGTAAGCAGTGGTATAGGTGAAATGTCTGAGGTGGTGGACTAAATTTCCTGGAGGTTATTAGTGAGATGAACGATATTAGGACAATCAAGGAGGGAAGGTCAATATAAGGAGGATGTTCGCCAGTCCGCAAAGGTCTACTATCAGCTTTTATCTATAAGTGCTGCATCGCGAAGAAAACTTTTGACGCTGGCCTCGCATGCCAGTAGTGAAGGTTTCGGCGTCTCACTATATATATATATATTGTGTGGTACCTGAGAGCAGCAGGTGGGCGTTTTTTGTTTGTTCGACGAGGTGGATTTTGGTGCGGTGTGGCTTAGATTCCGACGAAAGCAGCTAAAAATGTGCACGTCGGTTTAGGCCGTGGGCATCGCAGGGCACATTTAGGCTATCCAATATGTATTGTTTTTTGACAGACGAAAGCCAGTAGTTTTTCACTGGTAGGTTACGGCGCGGGCCTCCTCACACAAGTTGTTATTTGTTGTTCAGAGAAGACGATCACACAGTGCTTCTCCACTCTTCGTACAGTTGGCTGTGTTGCATCATCAGGTGTTCCAAAATGCTTGGTTTTTGAATTAGAGAAAGTTGCCCTAATGACGGGCCTGGCTAGTGGCTAGTAAACGTTCCATCAGTATTCAAGGAGCCATCGTTGGTGCGCAGCTGGGCGGGTGGACTCTTCGATTCCACCTGCGATCATAATGTATCTAAGCGACAATAACTGTTGCAAAGTGGACTGCCTCCTGTGGGTTGTGACGATTAATTCTCTGGGTTCCTTCAAGGTGTGTTTTGCATCGCCGTCCGAATTTATTGTACCCGGCTGGTTATCTAAGTGATTCTGTTCCATAGATTTGTTCAGTTGCCTCATTTGTTCCATTTTTCATTCCAGCTAGCCAGGTGGATAGCTGATTGACCGCCTGGCTTCATAGACGTACTGATCTGATTTGGTAGATCGGTTCGTGATAATACTAATAATAATACTAATAATGAGTTCATTTCCCAACTTGTAGGGAACACGCCGGTTGGACGTTTTCAGGGCTAGCAGCTTCATGGTTCCCGATGGAAAAGAACAATGAAGCATTTTGCACAATTGTCGGGGGATGTAATTACACCACTCAGGTACCCTTTGAAACCTGATGGCCTGAAAGAAAAACTGCAGATGGCCAATCTCCAGCTTTATTCCTCCTGAAAATATCACACCACATTTATCATGAAATGCAAGTCAGAAAATGTCTTAATGTGTTTGAGGAAATTGTCTGCCAGATATCCTAAACTTCCAACATTTTTGCACTTCGCATGGCTGTACGGGATCCCTAACACAGATGCATTTTTATATCACTTCTGACGCTTGATTGAACTGCTTTGAGCTTTCACTTCGGGTTTTTGCAAGGATGAAGAGCTAAGGGAGTGACACCGTGCTTAGATAAGTTCGAGTATACATAAGATTTACATGAAACCACCCATATAGAGTACTTTTTAGCAATAAGTAGCATTACTAGATGATTTCTCACAAAGAAGACAGGGAAGGTGGTCTTGACCATTTTGATTCATACAGTAGTGAATAAGCCCTGTAAGGATCAGGTGATATTAGCATTATATGCACCTGAAAAAGGCGCTCCGTCATCGCTTCACCATGGTTCAAACGCTCTGAATAACTCAATTCTGCCCCAATTTTTCGGATGATAGCTGCCACCTCATGCGCCCCCGCGATCTGCGTCATGCATCGGCCGTTCTTCGTTCACTTGTTCAAACTGATTGAGTTGTTTTACTTGTCTGGTTTTCCACCTACTGGATAAGGTGTCTAGTAGCTGGAGTTTTTTACTGATGCCCAATTCGCAATTATGATCGCTTGGTGGCATGCCACCTTGCGGATCTGGTAGCGTGTACGAGGGACGAGAACCTCGTGGGTGGCCGGTACGTTCTGCGGAAGGAGTCGCTCTGTTGCGTTCGATTACCGCCGCCCCTCCAGCAACACGAGTGGTTCGTTAATCGCCGGTGGTTCTGAGCATGGTCTTTAATCCAGGAAATCAATGAAAGAGCACCGTTGTGTTCTATCAGTCACCGCTGGGTTGGACTCGTCCAGGTTGTGTCATTTGACTGGTAAAGCTATGGCTATAGACGATGAAAGAAATGAAAAAATAGCTTCCCGTCTGTAAACAAAAGAGTTCAAAAAACGCAGGGAATAGCCCGGAGACTATGACGCCCATGGCTTACACGGACGTGCGGACCTATAGCTACACATGTCATAATTGTGGCTGTGCTGCATCAGAGACAACTTACTCAACCAATCGAAACACTCACGCTTACTCACTTTTCCCAGTAGTGAACAGGTACAATGAGGAATATATGTACACAGAGGTTCCCAACTCTCCGCTACCAGCATTCAAGGATGGTTTCCAAGGGCTTTCTATTCGCCATGCACCAGTTGTTAACTTGAAGCTGATAGCAGTGCTTCGGGGACCAATGGTTATTTCTCCTCCAGTTACTCTCTCCTGGTACTGTCCAATTCGTAAAAAAATACCAGACCAAACGGTCATCTCGCATTTTCACTCCCGTCAGCCGTTATACATCCGATTTCCCGAACCACAACAACACTCTGTGTTAATGCAAGCATTGAATGGATTCCCTGTACTTTAATATCGTATGTTAGCAAACCCAATCCTTGGCCGCTCGTTTATTAAGCACAAATCCAGCTCTATCCTTTTCCATATGATCGCTTGTCATCGCCGTAATCGCGGTAGACGTCGCCTCTCTTTCCACGTATAATAATGCGCATTACCTCATTCGATGTCTCCTCAAACTCCTCGTGCCTTACTAATCTCATCCCATCCCCCATCTTCCCAAGCTTTGAACTTCGGCAATACCCTCGGTTTGGACGAACTGTTTGGCTGTCATCTACTTCATCTGGCCTATGATTTACAACCACAGGATTCCCTAATGGACCAAAACAACCCAGCAATCCCACATCGGCTTCTTTCTACCGGTGGTTCTGAGCATGAACTTTAATCCAGGTAATCAATGAAAGGGCATTGTTTTGTTCTATTAGTCCCCGCTGGGTTGGACTCGTCCCGGTTGTGTCATTTGACTGGTAAAGCTATGGCTACAGACGATGAAAAAATGGAAAAAATAACCTCGTTTTACCTTGCTTCCTCGGCCGGCCTGAAATGAATCCCGCTACTCGAAGAACTGCACATCCCAGCCCAATCGCCTTAAATGTGACGCCCGTTACGGGGCAGTCCAAAAACTGAAGCATGTCAGGCCAATGACGCCACGGCACTGCCACGCTCAGTTTGATAGCACACCCGCAACTATTCCATTCCTTCTTTCTACCGTGCTCTCTCGTCCACTAGTTCCGTTGACTGTACCTACGACAAACTCCACACCTTACCCCAGCTGCCTCCATGACATATTCATTAAAATCTGCTGAACTTTCCGTTCGAATTTAACCAATACTGTGTTGCTGCTTCCCACAAAATTCTATAGAGTTCGCGTTCCAGCTCGCGTGTTGCCATCAACTCACTCGTACAAGGACCTATTATGCCCGACTCCAATACAGTGACAACGGTGAGTCTCCAGAGTTTCGCTGCGCACCGTATATCTGTGATTCCTGTAAACGCTTATCCGCTTTGCTAATCCCTCCACATCGTCATCTATACTTACTTTTTTGTGACCCTGTCCATGAGCCCAACAGTCTAAGACCACGAGGCCTTGTCAGTAATTTTAGGTTTTAGTTCAGCATCGGCCGGAGGACAC
Source organism: Opisthorchis viverrini (assembly GCF_000715545.1). Taxonomy (NCBI): domain Eukaryota; kingdom Metazoa; phylum Platyhelminthes; class Trematoda; order Opisthorchiida; family Opisthorchiidae; genus Opisthorchis; species Opisthorchis viverrini. Next base: position 395,334 of record NW_008751789.1, read on the forward strand.
AATCTCAGCTGCTTTACCTGTCTCGTCTCCCGGTTCCCTATTTTTCACAGTTACACTTTTTCTGTCATGTGTAATACAGAGAGCTTCTTGTTTTGCCCTCCATCGCTTTGTTTTTTGACCACCACTTTCAAGTTCCAACGATCCTATCTTGCTCGATATTTTCTCCAAGAACGTGCAGTAACTGTGCTTCCCTGCCCGTGCCGATTTCGTGGTGATCGTGCCTACATCGGTTAATGCCCAATTCCTATGCAGCTTCCCTTTTCCTAACCTCCTGTGCCACAGTCTCCGCGAATCGTGCTTTTATTTTGACCATGACATTATTATCACACCTGGCGGCATGTCACTCACAAGTTGAGAATAAACATTATCATCATTATTATCTGTGGTTGAGTAAAACATAACAAGAGCCGGCACAGATGTTTCTGAGAAAGAACGGCCGGCGTTTAATTAATGTGGAATTCATCTGTTGGTGCCGTGGTTTATCCGCACTTGCGTTATGCGTTCATGCGAGACACCTTATTACCAAGTGTCTTCGGTTGGTATCAAAAATAGCACTGCGCATAAGTTCTGCGTAGCCTTCATATAGACGTGAGAGTCTCGCTCTTTCTTGGAGTCTCAATTCTAATCTAATGAAGCACACAAACGCGGAGACAGGACTTAATCTCATTATTGTGACTCACTGCCCATTTAGCTATATTGGCCTGTGTCCTTGCTGCCTCCGTAGAGCACCTCTTATCACATGGGCTATCGGATAGCGTTCTATCCAATATTGTCTCCTGGACCTCTACGTGGCTCGCTGGAGAAAAAAGGACAAGTTGCACCACAGAATCTGGACTATTCCTGTGAGATAATGTCCAGTCCAGGGGCCTGGCTTTTTGACGAAGGACCTCAGCTAGGTTTCCGGATTCGGTTGCTGCAGAGGTCTGAATGTCCTGGCAGAATTTACCTGAGGGAACATAATGAACTTAAAAAGTGAAACTTCCTTGAGCCACGTAGGCCGACGGGTGGTCAAGGCAGCCAGTTTGCCTTGTTTGCTGCATTCAAAAGGATGAACTGCTTTAGTGGTACGACTGCACACCGTTCCATTCTTATTTGCTGCTTTTGCGCCGCACTCCAAATAACTAACTGGTTGAACACGTTCTTTTACCGTGAGTCCGCAGGCACATTAAGAATTGCCACTAAGCAACACCACCCATTTCTACTTCCAAATCTCGGTTGGTTACGCCTTTTATTGTCATTTTATTGTATTGTGTTGTATTGTATTGTACTGTATTGTATTGTATTGTATTGTATTGTATTGTATTGTGTTGTATTGTATTGTATTGTTATTCCATCCTCTGGCGCACAACCCCTCAGGCAGATCATTTAACAAGGCGCCTTTGCGCGTGGTTAGGTCACTCCATTCATTGACATTGCGCACATCCAAGTATATTTGTTCAGCTGACGGCACCCTAACTATCCATACTCTTTCAGCTACAAACTTCGAATCTTGCTATAGGTGCCACAGCAAAGTGCACAGCACTGGTGTAACAACCAAGTCGTGGACTTAAGCTGGCCACACAAATGCGCACAGTCTTGTGTTGTCAGACCTTTAACCTGAGTTGTAACACAATACACTAAGCGAAGTTTGCAGCGCTAACTCACGCACCAACAAACTTTAGAATCAATCCATCATTCCACGTCTCTCACCAAGAGCTGGCAGCCATCTTGTCCAGAAAGAAAGTCTACGTTGGTTTACTGACGACAGCTGGAGGCTCCTATTGTCATATAGGGTGACTCAAATA
>NW_008751789.1:397584-449292 GCF_000715545.1 Opisthorchis viverrini
TAAGAATCGTAGCTTAACTGAGGTCTACTAATCAATCTAACAGGAAAGTAAGATTAAGGATCATCAGTCACCGAGTCAATGCTGTCATCTCCAGAAAACGAATGGTGCATGGCAAAAAAGCCATTAAGTGCTAGCTGTGACTGCTTGTAATCAAGAAATCATAAGTTATTAGCACTTTGCGCATATGATAGCTCTAGATGACAAGAGGGAAGAACATGTGTGCTATGTTTGAGTGATGAAGTGGGCTAGGGTTGGTGTGACCCCACTAAGACGAGAGTGGCAACACCTTGCATGTTGACGTTAGCCGTAAGCCTCACAGGCACTCTCAGGCCACCCCATGCATGAATGTTTTTTTTATATATTCTTTTTTTTGCAGCGCTAACTCACGCACCAACAAACTTTAGAATCAATCCATCATTCCACGTCTCTCACCAAGAGCTGGCAGCCATCTTGTCCAGAAAGAAAGTCCACAGTGGTTTACTGACGACAGCAGGAGGCGCCTATTGTCATATAGGGTGCCTCAATTAACCAAATGTGTGTTGTGTCTGAGCGCAAAATGTACCGACGATGGTAAGTCTTTGGCAGAAATGCACTGGTCAGTACATTTCCATGGGCGCCGTTACAATAGCTAGCATCTATCTCCCTTACAACAGCCCTTCGTGGAAACAGACTGCATAGACATCAGCTGCAGTCGCTGTGGTTTGGCCGCTGACTGGTAATTGTTTGTCAACGCGCTGGCTGTTTCGTATTCAACGTCTCTTTTGGGCAGAGCATTCCTTTTTAAGCAATCGCAGTAAACAAATCCATTACATATCAATAATAACAATGGGTCTGTTTCCCAACTTGTAAAAGCATGCTAATAAATGACAATGATAAGGTTTATCCCCAACTTGTGGGTGGCACTACCCTGGCATGCTCCTGGCCACACTACCTGAACGCAGCAGACAAAAGCACAACAGGGAGGAAGGTTCAGTCAATGAGATGAACTCATCACGTGAAAGGCACACATTTTTGGAAACGAGAAAATACTGGAAGGATGGAGAAAAAGGTACGACTGGTCCAATGATGAAGCCGGTCGACTTGAACTAAAAAATTGAAAAACCGTTGCTAGCCATGAGTGACCTTCAGAGGCCGAGTAAATGGCCAGGGTCACAGAAAGCAAAAAAGCAAATGGCAAGTTTTGCCTCAAAAATATGGTTTACACTGAAACCGAATAGAAATCGGAAATCTCAGGATTTCTCATTACTAATTCTCATCAACAAACTCTCTACTAACCGAGAATCCTTGCGGGTATCTCTCGAAAGCCGAGAAGAGAACACCGTCCTCAGATCTCCATCCCAATCCAAATTACTCAGCCGACTGCTCCGTAGACGTAGTACCCCAAACAGCCACTCAATAGCTTGTTTGCGTTCCTCGGATGGTAGCCCCATCACAAATCCTGTCAACATAGCAGACCATCTGAACTCTTACTTCGCCAGCTGCTACTTAGCCCTCCCACCCAACTCCAAACCCTTACCCACCGCTGTTTACCTCCAAAGTGTGAACGGTCAGGGAAACCACCCTACTCTCAGTAACGTCACAATCTCCCTAGCTGATGTTTCTTCCCTTCTTCTTAAGATTAAGGACTCTGTTTTGCCAGGGGTCGACGGCCTTCCACCCAGTATTCTGAAACAAGGCGGCCGAGATATTGGAATACTTGCACTAAATCTTTTCACCCACTCCATAAACTATGGAGTCGTCCCCTCCCAGTGGAAGAAATCTGTAATCCGCCCTCATTTTAAATCCGGATCTAGGCAAACTCCATCTAACTACAGGGGAATCCATCATACATCCCTCCTTATGAGAACCCTTGAACGTCTGGTCAAAGGTCCATTAACCAAGTTTCTACTGACAACTAATGCCATAGATAACCGGCAGTATGGGTTCCTGTCTCAAAGATCCGTTAGTAGCTGCCAGCTCCACTTCTTCGAGACCATCACAGCAGCCTACGACGCCGGGAACTCCACTGTAACAATTTACCTGGATATTCAAAAAGCCTTTGACCAGGTCCCCCATGCATCTCTGCTGCACAAACTTAGTACCGCTGGCATCACTGGAACCTTATTTCAGTGGTTCGCCTCCTACCTATCTGACAGGACTCAAGTAACACAAATTGGGGACATACAATCATCACCACTATCGATCACTAGTGGAGTCATCCAAGGAAGTGTGCTAGGCCCCATCCTCTTCTTGCTGTACATCAACGACGACTTCGGTGCCGTATCCCATGGTAAAGTCTTCCTTTTCGCGGACGACATAAAAATAGCGTACACATTCCCCCCATCAACACCAGCTCTTACGTTTCACCAGATTCAGCAAGACTTAGACTCGCTGACTCGCTGGTCAAACGACTCCGGCCTAAGCTTCTCCTCCACGAAATCCTACATAACTTCCTGCCGCTGTTCCCTCCCAGCTGATGCTTTCATAATAAATGGAAATCCCATCACTCATTCAGCGGATATCAAAGATCTTGGCCTCAGATACTCCTGTACATTTAACTTCTCCTGCCAGGTGCAGTTTCAGGTTGCCCGAGCACGCAGGCCCAGTTTTTTAATCCTGCGCTCCTTTCACCTTCCAGACACAATGGTTGCAATTTACAAGCTATGCGTATGGCCAATCGTCGAATTCTGTCCCATGTTCTCCTCCTTTTATACTCAAAGCTGTAGGCTCGCACTTGAAAACGTCCAACGCTCATTCACAAAAAAGCTGTTCCCTCGGTCAAACCCTCTTTCTTACCGCTCTCGCTGTCAAACCCTTGGCCTCGGGCCTCTATGGCTCAGACGGTTTAACATAAATCTAACTCTCCTACACCGCCTGCTGCACAAAAAGGCCTTTATAGCAGAGGCTAGACCCAACGTTAACTCACGTCCTCGCTACCGATTCCGTAACTCCTACAACCTTTTAGTATCCCCCCCAGCTCGTACAAACATACGTCACTACTTCTTTTTAGTTTACTACGCTCGCATCTGGAACAGCCTTCCTGAGCAGCTGCGAAACATCGCGCATCATCACACTTTTTCTCAGTCCCTGGACAAATTCCTTACTTGTGAAACTGCTGCCGTCCTACTTAAAATCCAACTACCCCCCGACCCCCTATATGAAATAGGTCCAGTACACATTTGAGTATAGCGACGATAATGTTAGTAGGCAAGTAGAAGATCCAGTCATCCTACCTTCCCCACCTCAAGCCACTGCAGGACTTAAACGCTTACTTGATCTGAGTATGTTGTGTTACCGGCCTAGTTGTTTTTCTTTCTCAACCAACCTATACATCGTTCTAGTCAAATCCCTACCCCGGATTACCCTACCAGCTCTGTCTAGTGAGTGGTGCTGTCGGTTAAACTCTAACTGACAAAAACGAAACAAAAGTCAGCTTTTCCTCACTACTATGGCACATTGTACACCGATGTATTTACATCGAATCCACATGATGATTTGCTCCACAGTTCACTAAACACACACAACTACGCGGTACGCTTCTGCTAGACATGGTAGCTCACACCAACGTTCAGGCGCCGTTTAGCCATAGTGCACTCGCACTGAGTATCACTTTGCCGTCCCCACTGTCACATTGGCAACTGTCATTTCACTGCCTCCTCCGCGACTTGCCTCTGCCAGCGACTGTTTGCTGTCTGCTTGTCCAAATTGATTGAGCTGTTTTTACTGGCCTTGCTTTCCCCCGACCGAAAAAAATGGTAACTGGAGTAGTCTATTAATGCACAAAACCGCACTTTGACTGCTTGGATGGTTTTCCACCTTGCAGATCTGGTAGCATGCACGAGGGATGAAAACCTCGTGTGGTGGATGGGTACGCCCTGCAGAGAGGGTCGCTCTGTTACGTTGCACCATGGTGCGTTCGTATACCCACCACCCCTCCAGTAGCACGGGTGCATCGCCCATCGCCGGTGGTTCTGAGCCTGGCCTTTAAATTCGGGAAATAAAAAAAAGAGCACTGCTGTTTTCTGATTGTTACTGCTGGTGTTGGCCTCGCCTCGGTTGAGCTATTTGGCAATGCCATAAACAATAACAAAAACTGGCCTTTTCGCCTGTCCAAAAGTATTCAATAAAAAATCAATATACCTGGGATAGCCAGAAGAAACTCTGCGATGCCCATGGCCTACGTCGACGTGCGTTGCTGTAGCTGCCTTCGTCAATATCGAGGCTACACCGCGCCAAAACCTACCTCGTCAACCAAACAAAAATGACAAACCAAATTTGCTGCTCCCAGGAGTGGACACATACAACACATATAAACATACATTTAGACTCCCGACTCTCCACTATCAACATCCGAGGATAGCATCGAAAAATCTTCGTCACGCACCACTCACTGATTAAGGCTGATAGTAGTGCTTCGGGGACTGGGGACCTTCTCCCTCGCATCCACCTTCCTTCCTAGATTGTCCTAGTATTGTCCTTCTTACTAACAACCCCCAGGAATTTACACCCCCCAGTCGTTACGAGTTTGGTTTACCCTCACCACACCGCCTCTTAGCCCACATGCAGTAAACTGTCCTGTCTCAGGTAGTATAGTTATATTGACAATCTTAGCTTCACTCTGATGACTACACTACTGAGTACAGATTCATCCTTATCCTGTCTTGTTTAATCACCTGATGTCCTTCCATAACTGTGGTAGACGATCATTTTTTTCCCTATTAAAGGACTATATCCTGTCTGATAACCCCTATAACTCTCCAGACCCTATTGATCTCATCTCATTTCATTTTCTCCCCAAGCTTCGACCCGTGGTAATGCGCGCTATGGACTATCTGTTTGGCTGTTGTCAACTCCACCCGATTCGTGCATCACGAAGGAAGGGATCCCCGATCTGAAAATAAAAGGGAAAACAACAACAAGACTGCACATCTCAGCCTAACAACCTAATTCACGACGTCCACCACGGGGCTGTCCAGAAACCGAAGTACTTCAGTGCAGTGATGGTACGGCGCTGGAATACCCGGTTTGATAGCATACCCGCAATTGTTCCCCTCTTAAGTTTGTCCAGGCCCTCTCGCTCACTGGTTCCCATACCGACAACCACAATCAACCTTCATTGTTCCCGGCCACCACCGGAAGGCGTTCATTTCAATCTGCCGAACCTTCTGCCAGATGCAAAGATCTCGACGGCTTTTATTCGTACTCCTCACCGAATGAGTCAATTATTGCTCAGCTTGCGTGAACTCGTTTCCCAAGAAACTTTTACACTCGACCCTGCTTCATCTGCAACACTAGTGAGTCGCTTCACTGCACACTGTACTTCTGCGTTTCCTGCTACCGTTTGTCCGTAATACATTTTTACCCCACTACACCACCCCCACATACCTTTCCGTGGCCATCCGCCATAGCCCAAGGCCATGAAGCCCTAGTGACGGTTCCGGACTTTAGTTCAAACCGGCCTGCCATGTCGTGGCAGCTCTGCTGCATCTCCATATCCACTATTCCGGCCCTACACTTCCTGTAGTTTGAAGTTTTTTTGTTTTTCTCACGTTCCAGCCTGGAAGCTCTTTGTTATGCCCTCACTTGTATTGCTTTCTTTGCCCGCAACTTTTAAACCTCAACGTTCAGATCTCGTACAATTGATATGCTCTTATTATTATTATTATTTGCTGGGGTTGTTTTTGCAAGTAAGTAGGTTTATAGGGATAACATGATCGAAAGTTAGTTCTAATGCGTAGGTCAGAATGAACTCCGTAGATAAAATTGTTTAAATCTTGGAAGAAAAAAACTGAAATTGTGTTAGGAAACTAGTTCAGCTAAATCTGAAGGAACGAACTCGTCCCGTAGGCAGTTGGGCCGGCTGGAAAGTTTGCTCGTATTTGCGATTACAGGCTGCAATTAGTGAGAAATAACGGCCGAGGGTTGAAGAAAAAGAGCCGTCAGAATGCCATCATAATGGGCATGGCAGTAACGTGCCATAACTGCACTGAATTACCCCGGTTTTGGACAGCCTCGTAGTGGAAGTCAAGGTTGCTGTGGTGGTGGCTGTGTTCGGGTTGGACGAAATGACTGACGCGGCTAAAATCAGGCCTATGCAGAGTCACATGCAAGTTTTGTTCATTTGGAGGTCCACGCTGATACTAATCGCGTACTAGTCAAATTGAATGAACAGCGGTTACAAGATGCATTTGAAGCATCTACTGCCGAAGTTTGGAGTTTGGTGAAAGATGAAATGAGGAAGTGGTAGCATAAGGTCAGTAGCGTCTAATGAGTGCCGATAGGCTTCAGATAAAATGGCGTTCAACAGGAAAAGTCCGAAATGGGCTGGCAGCACGCCGAATGAACCTACAAAAGGGTTGATTTTTATGTTGGCTGACCTTGAACCCAAGGATTTGCTGAAGTTGCCGATGTGGTATGAGGACACAATATATCATTATTAGTAGGCTTACGCTCAGCGCGTACGCGGGGTATTTAGGCAACGATGCAAGAGGCTTACGTTAACAGTGAGGGTGGTGACACGTGTTCCCAACAAGCGCCAGTCGATTAGAAGACGTAAGGCCAGAGCTGGAGAAGTTGAGCAATTCAGGGAACGAGAGGGTAAATCTTGTGCGTTATGTATGGTTGATGAAGTGGACTTAAGTGACGCAACCGCAAATAAGACGAAGGTTGCAACGCTTTGCATGTTGAGGTTAGCCGCGGGCTGGCAGATTATCTTGAGGCTATCCCACGCATTTTTGGAATCAATAAATATGTGGTTCTCTGATGGTTTTATTTCTTGGTGTAGCTAGATAAACAACAGCCAGCACAATTCCAAACCAGCTACAGACATACAACAACGGTGCGCACTTATGTACTACCCGAATAAAAGGTCAGCCTCAGAACCACCAGCGTTGGGTGATGAACCCGTGCGATAGAATGGATAGTGAGCATACGAACGCATCATGGTGCAACATAACAGGACGACCATTTACGTAGAGTGTACCTGTTCATAACATGAGGTTTTTATCCCTTGTGCGTGCTAACGGACTCTCAGAGTCACAGTCTCCCAACCAGTGCTAATTTTGGCTTGTACAATGCTGATGACCTACATCGACCAAATATTTAATCTGGTAGAAAGGAGCCAAGCCAGCAAAAGGCTTCATTCACTTCGAACAAGCAAGCAGCAAATAGCAGCTGGAAGCGGAAAGTTGCGGGACAAATGAAATGTCATCTTTCTTTCCGGCCACTGGAGTAGAGTGAAGAATTTCGGAGTCTGTGAGCTGTGGTTAAAAGACAACGAAGCGCTGGTGCGGACCGCCTTGTCAGACAGAGGTACACCAAAATATTGTGTGCTCGTGAATTACTGAGCCTTGGAGCCAAGCAAGATTCTCGTAAATTGAGCATTTTCATTCTCAGTATTTGATATGCGAGCACCGTGCGTAATCCTACGTTACACAGAGCTGATAGTTATTCAGAGATCAGACCTGTCTGAAAAGAACGAGAAACAACGTATCTGGGCACAGAAGCTCAAGGGTGAAGTTAAGGGAATATAACAGGGTCAGTAGAGATGAGCATGAGAACTATTATGATGGTAGGCACTAGACACAAGTCAAGAGATACGCACTTCAGGGATCAGGTGCAGATTGGCCCTAAGGAGTGAAACTTTAAAGGCACTGCTAGCCACAAACAATGAGAACATTTGAAAGCCCTTAATGCAGGATATTACGTGCGCCCCAAAAATTAGATTGACAACAAGGGCGTTATACGGACGCCTGGAGATCACTTTGTGGTTTCATGGATTTACGGATTAGTACACAGGTTCGAGCCTTCGCCAAAGTTTCTCGGGTCGTTTTTGTTCTTGTCGTTCTGCGGCTGTCGTTCACCTAAAAGTCGTCGGTGAAAAAGGGTGAGATCTTTGAGTTCTCAGCGCTGGGCAGTATGCTTGCCAACGAGAGGACTTGGATAAAAAGTGTCTAGTAGGCTTTAACTGAAAAGTCGTCGGTGAAAAAGGGTGAGATCTTTGAGTTCTCAGCGCTGGGCAGTATGCTTGCCAACGAGAGGACTTGGATAAAAAGTGTCTAGTAGTGCTTTAACTGGGTTCTGGAAGGAGCGTGGACAACAGTCAGAGGAAGGTTATTCTACGCAGCTACTACCCGAAATGAGGGAAAAATTTGCCTAAAACATGTGCGCGCTCTGAGCCTGAAAAGCTTCTCACCATGTCCCGCCGTGTGCATGCTGGTTCAACGGTAAGAAACTTGCTGGCCAGCAGGTTGCATAAGTAAGAATTATGTCCCCTCACAGTCGGCGATACTCAAGGGGAAAGATGGCAAGCACCGCGGAACGGGTTTTGAAGTCCATGGATATAAAGCCGGCTAATATTTCCGTAGCAGCTCGCTGGACACGCTCAAAGAGGGTTACGTCGTTCGCGCGTCCTGTGTAGACTGCCTGGTTGGCATATTCAAGTAGCGTTCTGACGTAGGCCCAGGATAGCATTTGGAAGTCTATGTGAGTAACACGGGAGAAGGTGCGCCCAATCATCCGTAAAGCGGCGAATGCCTTTTGGGCCGATTTCTCGTAATGCAGTGAGAAGGACATGTCTGAAGAGAGCCAGATACCCAAATCCTTTTTGGTGTCCATCCTCATAGTGTCTTCTAGCTCCTCCTTACCATGCATGAGAGAAAATTCGCTGAGTCTCCTCTAAATGATACGTGGACACAATTTTTGTCATTCAGAGAAAGGTGCTAGTCCAGCGAATACTAGGTTGCAGCATCTACATCCATTTGGAAGACACTGGCATGGAAACTCCAGGATTTTAAGTCGCCCACAAAAGGAAGACATGAATTTTGGTGAACATCTGGAAGGTCGTTGGTGTATATCACAAACAGCAGTGGTCCCAGGACGGAGCCTTGAGGAACTCCAATAGAAACCGGGGCTGAATAATAGTAGGTCGAGTGCATTTTCACGCAGAGTGATCAGTGTGATGTGAGCACTTTGGTCCAGTGTAGGATCATCCCTTAAATCCCGTAAGACATTAGTTTGTGGAGCAGTGAGACTTCTGGGACTTGATCGAATGCTTTTGAAAAGTCAAAAATATGGCATCCGATATGAGTCCTTCGTCCTTGGATGGTCTTTCTGAAGCTGTGCTCAGAAACCGCCGAACTCTGGAAGGGTCAATATGTTAGATGCAAATCAAATACTTCCCACTTTTTATGATATTGTCCTCTTTTCGCGCAATCCCCACTACCCGTCAATCCCCCAGACATGCCTCATTCTGACTGCAAACGCATGATCATGCCAGACGGTATGCCACCCACAAGTTAGAAATAAACATTATTATTATTTATTCGTATTTTTGATTGGTACAACCGTTTGACCGAATAACGGCATTGAGTAGACAAAGGGCGATGTTGTGTCAAGAGCTTTTGGAATTGAAGCAATCCAATACACATAAGGCGCAAATACGGTTTCATCCAATCGGAAAAACGACATGAAATACACTTTCAGTGTTTAGCTCAATTAACGACAAAAGCAAAACCCAATATGCCACTCAGATCGGCAGTTGAATATGAACAGTTTAGTCGGTCCCGAGCAAAAGCGATTATTGGGTTAAAACCGCCCACTTTGACCTCTTTCCTAGAGACGAGGGGCCGCGTTACTTTCTGATGCATTAATATAGCTTCCAGCTCTAAGGGTGCATTGGGAAGTTGGCGCACCGCTATACCATACCAAATTTATAGGGGATCTATTTTGTACGCCTTTACTATGCCCCTGCGGTTTCTTCGAGTTAGTCGTGGGTCGTACCTGCTTCTAGCCCACCGTTTCAGCCAAAAAACTTTTGCTATTAAACCTATCTCAACGGGGCTACTGGCATCCTTTTTACTATGATGTGAGACGCAGCATTGATGACATCATCTGGGAGTTCGACTTAGCAGAGATGCACACAAAACCTCTTTGTAATATATGACGTGCAGGGGCAAACCACGCTCACCACAAAAGAGAAATCAGTGGTTTGGTTTTTAGCGGAAAATAATGTTTCCTTCGATTGGACGTACTCTTCATCTCCGTGCGTGCTTATTCTTGTCAAACAACAGGCTACAAAGTTCGGCTCATCGAAATTGCAAAGAACAAGTAACAGATGTTGATGGTGACAGCGAGAGGCCTATTTTCTCAAGATGAATAAGTTGAATCCGTTCAAAAGATTGAGTAGTTCTAAATGCACCCCCAGTGTGTTCCAGGGCCAAACATGCCCTGCCATATCGTGTGTGTTAACCGCTGGTTGACTGGATGCAGAAAATGGCCCCAATGAATTTCGCAATCATGAAGACGGCTTAATTCAGCCCGGGGAAAAACTCTCATCTTCCCTAACTTTCTTTTTGGGCAGATGTTTGAGAAAAAGCCAAGGTGAAGGAGTTCAAACGAAAGCTCTTCATTGATAGGAACATTTCAATGTTAAATGTGAGCACGAAATGAGTGAACTTTGAATGGTGCAGTCTACTTGTTGGCTTTATTGCTAGGACTAAGAGCAGGACCGCTTGGACCCCTGACCCCGGTTGCCTTGCGGTAATTGTTGGCCGTCTGTAAAATTAAGTTTGAGAAAACTTTACATTATAGCTCACATACAGTTTTGGATACGGAGGTATCCAACTATGCGTATTCGTCGTCTGACACGCACAGTCTCTCAGCCCACTCATTTTTACCGTCCTTCACTTCCAAGCTCTTTCACCGATTGATCGAAAACTGTCTGCTCTTGAACTGCTGTTTCTAGCTACCAAAGTATTCGGAACATAATACGGAAACAAAGTATATACGAGTTACATCGTCTCGTCCTCTGGGCCTATCTCGAGCAGATTATTGGCTCACAAACAACCTGATCGTTATCATACATCAACTTTGTAAACAGGCTGCATTTGCGGTGACCATGGATACCTAATTTTCGTGACCCCGAAACAGACTTTTCCCAATGGCTTGTTGCAAAGTACTGGAGTGTAACCTCGCCACACTATTGTTACCCTAATATATCACCGTTTTCGGCCGTTGGACTACATGAAGTGATCCTGGTCCAAAGCACAAATACTTAAACTTATTCCCAAAAAAAGCCGACAAAAGAGGGCATTTCCGTTTTCCTTCTGGCCCTTCAGCGGAGCAGAGCGATTCTGTCACAGTTTGTGACTGCTTCGCGTGTCCGAACCCTGTAGGCCCCTCCGGCCAAAGCATGACTAGGATGAAGTAAATAGTTTTAATTGGATAACAAGAATGTCAGTGCACTCTCCGTGTTTTATTTCATCCAGGTGAGTTGACCTGCCATTACCGACGTTTCTATGAGTATCATTAACTGTTTAATGCCGTTTTCCTAAATACCGTTCCCAAATTGGCATCCCTACGCAATTTTTTAAGTCACAGATGCATGGGCACCCGTGAAAATTCTCGCTCTGACTCTCTTCTTCATGGTCACGCTGCAATTTATTTGCCTCCAATGTACCTCCATTTCGAAACGAACTTCTTGAGTACATTGGGCTCATGGATACGCTGAATTAAAAGATTATTCAAGACTTCCTCCTAGATGTATAGCTTTGGCACGCTAACTGCCGCGCCGTCACCAAGTAGAAATGACTTCCACTTACCCTATTGGGGACAATTCTAGGGTCGCTCGCGGGATCTAGCAGCTTTTCTGCTGATTTATTCATTAAGCGTATTCATAAGTCAAATATGCCAAAGAATGCCTCATATTGAGATTTAGAGGGCAGTAAAGATAATGATTGTAGTTTAGTACCGTAAGCATGACTGCTGAATAGCCAGGACAACAAAATGTCTTTACCCCTCTTGGAACTCATTAAGAAGTCCTACTTCCCAGACCTTGAAAATAAGTAATATATATGAATTATTATGAACGAGAGATTAGTATGAATGTGCTCCCCAAGCAACACCGGTTTGACTTGAACACGTGGAGCCAACACAACCAGCAATTGATCTTCCGTTTTTACGATAAATGAGTTTTCTCAAAATGTGCCTGATATAAGAGAAACTGCCTTGGTCTGAGCAAAACCCATTTAGGTTTATAAATGTCTCCAATACACATACATGGCGTATGAAGTACATGAGTGTACCGTGTTGGGCATTCAGTGTCTGGTTGACACTTAGCTTCCATATTACTTCCCGTGAGATTCCGGGATAGAACAATACTGAAGGAAACATGCCACTCTTGCGAAACCCGCAAACTTCCTGATGCGCAATTGGACTTGAACTGACCCCTTTTTTCACGGCTCAAGCTCAGACCACCTCTATCCTTCCACACATCATGGAAGTCCGACTGGAGACACCATGCAACAAGACTATGACCTCTGGCCAACATCCCTAATTTCTTAACTATTCTACAGACCTTATTGTTTTCTGGATTCCCGAGGTCTCTAGAAATCTTCGAATGGGTACTGACAACATTGCAGGGGAAACTAGTAATCAGTGTGTTGTATTTTACGAAACAGAAGAATATATTGCTCGATCGATTCTATACTCTAGCGCCAGTTGAAATGAACTTGAGGTTGGATCAGTAGTTGTTTTACGAGGCTACGTAAATTCACCGATAAAAGGGAGCGGGGTAGAAAAGCGGCAATACAAACGGCTTTCAGTTTCGTCCAGAAACCCTGGCGGCTGGCAATATGTTATATTGAGTGCTCATAGAACCGTTTATCAAAATATTTGTGTCTCACGAATTTCGGACTTATATGATTCATACGTCGTATGATCATTAATCGATGCCTCTGGATATCATAAGCCGCACAGTCGAATTCTATGAGGGTGGATTAAGTACGTTGTCAGAACGCTTGAGAAAAAACTGGCTGCAAAAGCTGGATGCCGTTGACACACCCGATGATTCGCTGACAAATCTCACCTGGCTTTATGTAAGCGAATTTTGTAATTATGTCATTCATGGTCAGGATATGCATCCGGTTGGTTTGGAGTTAGATAATACTCAGAAGTCGTCTGAGTTCAATACAAGTACGTCAGTTTTTCTGTATAACGTTTCTGCGCGTAAAGATGCTACACTGAAATCTTCCGCTGGCACACAACCGTTTGCTGGAAGCCTGTGTGACCCCCAGGTTCGTATGGATTACAGGACAAAATGGACAGGAAAACCACCGTTCTCATATGCGACGCTGATTTGCCTTGCAATGCGGGAACTTGGAAAACCAAAAGTTACACTTTCGGATATTTATGGATGGATAATGAACAATTTTGCTTATTATCGTCATACAGATTCAAGTTGGCAGGTGAGTCTCTAAGGTGTTGTGCACCTTAGCCTATCAACTAAGACGGATGATCAACTCCCATTCGTGCGGTACGAAGCCCAGTCCTTTGGGTATGCCGATTTGGTGACTTTATAATATGGGCACCCTTCAGATTTCAGACCCATGACCGCAGTAATGGATATGATTATAGGTCATGCTTCAGTGACATATCAGCCTGATTTTATTCGCTGTGCCCTGGATAATTGAAAGACATTTAGGCACTTTTCACTCTTATATCTTAGTATGTAGCAGTTGGTGTTTACAGTAAAAGCGCTGAGGAAGCAAATTAATGAGTACAAAAAGCAATTCCTCATGAAACACATATAAAACATCGCCGATGGTGTGAAAAAAGGTCTGGAAAAGACTGGTGAGAAATGACGAGGGTTACTATGTTAGTGGTCAAGTTTGGGACAAAAACAAGGGTTAGTGGACTAGAAGTTAATAAAAACATCCTCCATTATGCTTGCATGTAGAACCAGTGATAAATGGCAGCAGTTTATGTGTTTCAAAACCTTGGCGTTCTTATAATATTGATTATCGAGTAAGTCAGGGGTTATAATGAGAATCTGTTACGGTGATGAAAATGCAGTCGCCTGAGGTTTGCCGAGATAGACATCACATAATGTAAAACCAATTTTTCGGTACGACCAACTACTGTTGATCTCAGGGATATCACGTTTATATTGCCAGCGTGCCATATACTCTACTCTGACTTTACTGCCGCGGTCTATCAGAGTTTTGGTGAATGAAACTGCGACCCGTGATAGAATTTTTATTCCAACAGCAACAAAAGCAGATGTTTAATGGCAGAAATATGCAGAAGAGGTACCTTTTTAGGTTCAGCGGCTAAGTTTTCTTGAAATTTATCCATAGACACAAACAGTACAGAGGGATTTTGAACCAAAGATGGCAGAAACAATTTGAGTGATTCAAAGCAAAAACAAGATAAATTGGTCTCCTTGCGGTAATTTAGACACACATCTAGTTACACTGAACACAGAAGTCTGGTACAAATTTAGAATAATGGCTAAATGTTGGGAAAGGTGTTTTAGGGTATTTTTTAAGCGCGAAATTGGGTCCCAAGAATTCATACTGATCCATTTGAGTTGTTAGTTGATCAGTCGCCAGTCGGCGTACAAGCCAGAAATTAATAGACTAACTCAGGCCAAAATACCCTGTAAATTTCAGTTTTTTTATTAACTGTGTTGCGTGTTGCGATAACAAGATACTTTAAAATAGTTATGATATGCACAAACCTTCCAGGATTACCTGACTCCGAAGTGAAAAGTTTCGACATGAAAACATTATTTGTGCTTTCCAGAATATGAGATGAAACGGATTAAAAAACTGACCAGTTTCATGTATTTAAGACACCTATAGTAATGCAGGAGGTCATCAAACTGATTGTTAATTATGCCCAATATTGTGGTTCATTTGTTTCAAACTTAACGAATCAGAATAGGCATCACAGCTTAGATGATATTATCCGGTGAGAAATACTGGTTCCTTGATGATGATGGAGCAACATGGTGTGATTTCATTTAACCTGTTGATTGTGTCTCCTTCCAACCCAGACACATGTAACGGATGAAACCGTTTAACAAGTTAAGCCTGTTGATCAAAGTAGAGGTCCATAGTAAACCAAGAACGCTATTCAGATTTAGTCCGTCAACCAAAAGATTCTATTGTACAGATAAGAAGATTTCAAACACAAGGGTGGCATCTATTAGTACGTATGCCGATGGATTCAGCAGTGGTTAAAATTCTGGATCTAGCTTATTTTTGCAGCTGTGGTGGTGCCCTTTAAACAAGGTGTTAGTATCTGGCAACCTTTCCACAAAGCACTTTCGTACTATTTGCCGCCAAAGGTTATGGTGCTGCAGACCAACAAAAGAAATTTCAGGGAGTGGGTCTCTGGCTGCCCTAAATCCCAATCAAACTGCTTACTTACTCACTTAGCTCGATGATGCTTTTGTGTCAAAAGCCAAACATTGTTCTGCAATAAATCGACCGAATGTTTGCCAAATCCCTCTGAAACAATGACTACCCAGTCGGTCCCAAACATTTTCCTGTTGATTAAAAAACGTATCCTCTTTGAAATGTGCCTATCTCAATGTTTTATATGTTGGACTTTCTTTTAACAAAAGCTACAGATAAGTAAGTGAAAGCAAATGACTACGTTCGTCAGGCAGTCAGCTTCGTTTTATGTAGACAAACTGACGCTTACCTCAACAGCGAATAATGTAAACTTGAACGAGGAGAGTAAGTCTTAATTCGTCACTTTATTGTCAGATAATAGGTCAGTGTTTGTTTTTAAGGATACGAGTAAAAAATTATCTCAATTTACGAACGTAAAAAGCTATGAATATTCAAATACTAACCAAGCCATGCTTGCTTCCTAGCTACATCCCTTTGAACTCCGTCTGCCCTTTTCAGTATTAACAAGATGTTCTGAATCAACGGCCATCTTTTCCGTGTATTTGTTACGTAAACTAAACGATAACTCAGAAGGAGTCGATTGCAAGTCGAATTTTTTCAATGATTTTCACCAACATTCAAAATGACAGTTATGATCAACATAGTTCATATGAAATATCATGAAATATAGTTCTTGGATCGTCGAGTTAAGACAAAAGCATGCACACTTGCGGTGACTAAAACAGCTACATCAGGGAAACATTTTCACAAGTTGACAATCTATGTGCACAGTTTTGTTTATCTTTTAAAATGCTGTGGAGGGATGTGCACGAATAGAGTATCCAAAACATCCTGTTTCTGGACAAAGTAAGGACCCAACAGCCTGACTCATTTGTATGAGAGCTAGATAATCCAAAATACACGATTTGACCTATTTATATTAATAAGCCGATAAGGTATAGTGTCTTTGGGAACCGCACTCACTATGCGCCAAATTAAGAAATGTCAATTAATAATCTACTACAGAAAACTACCACTAAAGTCAAACTGTTTTGTTTTGGAATCAGCTGGATCCCTCTCTGGTTTCAGACCCATTTAGGAAGAACTCTTGCTTGCTGCGTCTGGAGAGCTGGGGTAAGTGTCTGCGTATGGAACATGGGAGCTGATAAATTGGTGCATAAATACAGGTGGGGGGATTTGAAAGGGAGCTATGCGTTGAAGGCAATAGTTTGGATGCACCGGCGACGTTGAGGGCGCGACTGTGCTATATCTGATAGTGTGTATAACCACTGATATATCCCATCTTGTGATTCCCATCCAGTAAGATGGTGTTCCCATCAGACTCGGAAAATGGTTTGAAAATATTGTTGGTGGAACGCTAAAAGTGTTTCGACGTCCTCGACGCGCAGTGGCTAGGATATTGATCCGCATAGCAATATAAAGCGCACACGAGCATCGTAAACTCGACCCTTGACAGATAAGCTGATGTTAGGCCTACATCGCATGTAACGCAGGTTAAAAAAAGCTGCTTCAGTCTTCCGATTTGGCCAAAAGACCGGCAGATATCGTTTATTGATCAGTGATCAAAAATCTGTGATAGCCTGCTATTACGGCAACGACGCACTCAAGTCCCTCAGACGCCAAATAGCGAAGAGCCTAAGGAAAGATGGTGGACATCGAAAGCTTGAGAGATGAAGAAGGCTTTCTCTACGAGAAACAGCCATCCGTTTTATCAACCATTTATTAACGACTGACTTGCCCTAGTAATATAGCAGTAAGTGAAACTATAGCTGGAAATGATGGAACAATTATGAAGAATGACCGATATGTTCTGTGACTCGAGTAGCTTGTAGGACCAAGGAAACTCCTAAACCTAATCCATGCGGTCATTCTTACATGCTCCAAATGATTATTTAGATGATTTGACTTGCTAATAGAAATTTTGCTTATAGGCTGTTTCACTGTTTCATATCTAAAAGTAAACAGTGAAAAGGTGAACCGGTTCTCAGCAGTTTCGTCGGACATTATAGTGTTCCGTATATTGCTTGTCTGATATGGTGTGCTTTTGAAAAAAGGTAACTTGTGTGACATCCAACTCGAAGCAGAACTGGCCAGGTCCCTGAGCGATCTTGTCAAATAAGTTTATAATCCCAAATTTGCGCAGTTCACTTGACCATGACTACGATTCATCATCCTCCGTAAAAAACGCGTACAGTGGTTCCAGCTACCACATTTCGTTCACAGATGATTCAGAGAGGTGAGATAGGTAGCTGCGCGTTGAAGACAATAACCGACATAATTGATGCGGATATACAGGGTTGTCAGTGAACTTTACCTTGAGAAGAGTGGCAGGGACGCTGTGCATGAATGCCACCGAGGGTGCGACTGGGCTGCCAGAAAATGTGTCTACCCATCGATGTGTCTTGTTTCCGGGTGCCGATCCACGAAAACGACAATGACCGATGCAACTATGTTTTCTGGTATTTACCTTCATAATTCTCTGCCAGGTCATTGTTTGACCACCCCTGGCTCTTTTCTACCCTTCACTTGGTTGTCCAAAGAGATCCCTCTGAGGAAGTCTGTAAGCTGGCATGCGGAGCACGTGGCCAAGCCAGCGCAACATACGGAGTTTGATCATTCATCTGTCGTAAACGAGTTCCACCGGAAACCATTCGAAGAAGCTTAGTCTTACTAATTCGGTGTTCCGAAGAAGATTTTTTTAACGTCTGATGAGCAGAGGCCGGGTTTGTGACCAGTATAATAAGATGAAGCGCGCTGTAGTATTTTAAACTTGACAGGTAAGCTGATGTCACGCCTACACTGCATGCGGTGCAGGTTCACGAAAGCTGCCCTGGCGCGGGTGGAAATATCGTATCTGACTAGAACACCGGGACTGATACAACTGTCTGGGTAGACAAATATGCCTACTACCTCAATCATATCATTCGAGCTCACCCAGTCTCGCAACAGCACTCAGGACTTTGTGGGCTTAAAAAGTATGCTAAACCGTAAAAAAAATTAATTAGATTATTTGCTAGCGTTTGCACTACGATGGTGACAGATTCAAGAAGAGATGTGTCATCTGGGTACTCGATATAAGTAATACAAACGGCTTGAACTTCTCATTGAAGGTGATAGACAAGATCACAACAGAACTTTGGGTTGGATCTATTTGCAGTCACGTTAAATATCCCGTTACAAAGTATCAGGATGATACATATTGATGGATTTCACCCGTCAGTTCGTATCAGCACTGGTGCGACAACTATGCTGCCTTTACACTAAGGTTTTTACTGTTATCAAACAACCGTTTAGCGCTCTTGTGGCCTGGAGAAATTTGAAGTGCAGCCATTGTGAGAAGAAGGTATCAACTGAAGAAGACGTGTCTGTTTTTTTCTAGCAATCAGGAGTTCCGAGTTATTTCTTTCCATCATTTGAAGCAGTCAATCAAAGGGTGATCGACGAGTAAACTTCAGATCCTGTGGTTCCGATACCATGCTCAGCACAGTGATTCGTGATTGAAAACTCGAATAGTGTACACAAAGTAGGTATAGTTTCACTACTGGTTGTGATAACAAAAAGCCTGTTTTCCACAAAATTATGTATTGCTTTGTTTCTATCCTGAATCTTATTCACAGAAGACTATCAAGAAGCTGTTTAAACAACTTTCAACCATGTTGACTTTCCCAAAATTATTTTGGTGGATTCCGGATGATCACTCTTTATCACAGTTACTTTCCTCCTAATAAACTTTGTCTTCACCAAGCAGTTCACTTTTATGTGATCACACCTCAGCAAAATACTTTAACACGGATTTACCTAGTAAGGGTTTGATGGGCATGATTTCAATGTGCACGGCCATTTTGGAGGTTTTCTAATAGAATGCTGAACTTTGTTTGGTTTAGCGTGCATCTGGATTGCAAACAAAGGTGAGAGTAAGCACACACTTGAACAGGCGCAACGCTCCGACCATCCACAGTCTACATGAAGTAGTCAACTTCTGCGTCTTTCAGTCTAATGTGATTATCAGCCGCCTGTTGCCAAAGTGTTTTGCGGTCATAAGTTGCCGCAATTTGTTGTATTAGGCGGGCAGAGTTGCTTGTTGTTAATGACTTGTAGTGGTTATGCAAAATGAATTTTCTCCAATCAGAAGTTCATCTCCTTCCCACAAGATTTCGGTTTTTACGAATTGTAGACAGGTTGTCAAAGCAACATAAGTATACGCTGTACTTCGTTCCACCTCGAAGGTCTGGGACTATAAATTTTTCCTTGTGTTGTGGGTCCTTGAAGCCAGATCTGCTGAGGATACGCACATAGTCAGTTTCTGAACCAGATTTTGAAGCAACTAACCTATTATTGTAGCTGTAGCTCTTTGCTGCCTCCGTATTCAACTGGCCGACAGCTATAGCAGGCACTGTTGCTTTGCGTTAAATCTAGAGTAGCCAAACACATTCTTTTCCTGGTTACCTATGTTCTTTCTTGCGCAAAATGCTTAAAGGTTTCGTTTTTGCTCGTATTCCAACCCACAAAGAAAACGGCCAGCTTCTGCTAAAATGTTTTGAGGAAGACTTTGGAACCTTAAACCTGACAGGATCTTGTTTGTTTGAATTTTCTCGCAGACAATGTAGTTTTACGGATGATTCAACCATTGAGTTGGTTTAATGTGATGATTTCTCGGTTGTTACCAAATTTCAGCCCAATTTGGTTTCCGTTATCTCTACTTAACTGCCTACTTACGTCCCGTCCATCAGGTAGTTGTTATTTTGTGATAATATCTGAGCTACCCAACTCAGATACACTCAAGTAGTAGTGTAGCGTTTTACGGCCTTATAACATCGTGAAAATTTCTTTTGAACGTCGAGCCAACTGACCAACAGGGTTTTGTCTACGAATAGTGTGCTCATTTCAGGCCTTCTTACAAACCATCCGACATTCTTGCTGCTCTGTTCTACTCTTCGGCTTTCTAGTGTTCATTTAAGCAATCTGGTCTAAAAACGTGCCATCTACAATCAATCCAATTCTGACTATAAGTGCCAGCTGATTGTATGTATGTCAATTTGCACTGGCACGAGCTAAAGAACAGCAAGTGGAATGTAAAAAAGGATGTTTCCCACCAATTGATTCGGACGTGTGGAAAAATAACAGAAGTGTCACAGAAAAGATTGCGACGGGACCACTGGTGCGCCGTCGTAAAACATAGCATGGGTGACAGGTCAGAGCGGAATGCGACATCTGAGCTCGTCCCAAGTGGCTCGAAGTGCACAACTGTGGTGAGGTCTTGCGTAAGTGTTTCCGAGAGGCAGCATACATCAATAAAGAGAGAACGCAAGGATTCAACAAGAGATGCGTGTTGCCCAATTTGACGGAGAGTACCGATATTGAAGACTGAAACGTGAATTTTAGTGGGGGGTATTTTGATTCATTTTGCTGGGTGGTGATTTAATCGCGTAACAATGGTTAGGTGACTAACAGATGATTTGGTCACTGGCATACAGTAGCATATATTTGATGTGGGTGACAGGCTTGTTTGGTAGCCGGCACATGGAGTTTATGAGGTGTCAGATATGCTTTTGAAGAAGACGTCTGTAGATAGGACCCAGCTTGTGGGCCTGAGTACGCCACTTCTCCATTACTAATGTGGTAATTGTTATTTGATTCATATGGAAATTTATCATCTGATGAGCTTGCTCCTTTGCCTGTTCTATAGTTAGGGATATTCACTGAAAGCCTTTTCCACATATAAACTTAAAAATATCATTCGATGTAGTCGTAGGTGTGACTACCACAGGCGCCTGCTTTACCCATTAGTTGATATTTCTTATGTAAAAACAGTAGCAATGACCCCCAACTTGGTGGTCGTTAGGCATGTATTGAGTGGTTTTTCTTATCAATTCTTAAACGGAATATCAACGAAGACGTGATACACCCCGATCTCGTAATTCATTTTACCCCACTCCCTGTTCCGCATGATTGGTTTGCTTCCAGGTGCATCTGTCTACGCACTGAAAGTAGGTGAGAAAGGAAATAACATTTAGTTTTGCCCTTTTCTGTGAGAGAGTTATTTCATGCTGAACTAGACTTGAGTTTGCTTCGCTTGTTCTCTAGTTACGTTGCGTCTGTGGCATCTACTAACCGAGGCTTGTAAAATCCAGCTATCTAAGGCACCGAATGATTTTACCAACGGTTGGTCATTCACGAATTTCGGATACGCCCAAGCTGGGTTGCTCTAGACAATCCTAAACAGACAGTAAGGAATAGGAAGTAGTGTTTTTAATCGCTTGCGTCTGGCATGGCCAAGTGTGTTTACGCACTCGAAACTTCTATGGGGTTTGGTATTTTGTTTTTCTTATGAAAACACTGTGTAAATGTCCAGTTAACTAAAACGCTCTATTGATTATTTCTTACGAACATTTGGTTCTCCTAATGGTGTGGATGAGTGGAATTGTTTGAGTATAATCTAACGACCAGGTTATATGATGATGGGGTGGTGCAGGATGTTTGTGTTTCATCGTCCGTCATATACATATTCTCTGATTGCTCAATAGTTTGGTTTTCACGAATTTATCTTGCGGTTTTTTGTAGGTCCCAAGGCGGTGTAATGAGTCAAGTAAACTAGAGATTCTTCGTTTTCTGACATTCAATCATTTGTGGGGACTATTTCGACCGACCACATGGTTTTGTTCGCAATAATTATGTTCCGTTTATGTATTGCATCATGCTCACTCACTCTCTCACACGAACTCCACGCATGCAATGCATCAGTCGTTCGGACATTCAGTACCGTCAGCTTTGGCGTCACGTTGGTTTCAGACTAATATAGTCACTTGCAGATCTGAATTTTACGGACAGTCTCCTGTTCCACGATCAGAACTACGCACAACCTTGGATACTCGATTATGGTTAGTGGGATATAGTGCACGATCTCGATGAACTGCGGTCTTATCCTCATTACTGAGGAAGGACGTGATGTAACTAGTTTTTGATTTGAGATCGTGAGAGTCTTGTACGAAGAGATTATGGACCAGGATGTGAAGGTCTACTTTGCATGTGATCTGCACACTGCGTATCCTTGTCAAATTGACATAACGATATTAGACATTTATTCCTAATACTGCTGGGGCTGCTGTAGGGTGTTCTCGGGCTCACCGAATCAGTACTAATCTCAAACCGTCTCTGAAGGTCCACTAAACCAACACCTGTTGTATTCATCATCATCAAACGTTTGGAAACAAGTAGATTGTGAATAGCCTGCTGCAGTTCGTACATAAATTGCTTGCATTTTGCCGATAGAACCATTTGTTGGTAGTCATCAACGACATTTTTTTCGTGTGAATTTTGAAATGGCTTGTTTGTCTCATCGAAAATCTTGTTGGATATTTGTAATGGACGTAAAACTGCCCTGGGGACAGTGGTGGTCATCCGTTTGACCTCTTGGTATAGTTATCTAAAACCTGAAGAAGAGGAACATTCCATACACTGTTTTCAAGTATAAGTACCCCACACTATTCCATTATCTGATATTCCCGTATCATCGCAATGCACCAGGGCAGTAATGGTACAAAGTTAGTTTAAATGTCATTGTTTGGCGTGGATTTTTCACCCCGTACACAATTATTTAAAATCTACTTAAAAAGTGGAATGATATTCAACTCAACCTCGACACTGAGAAACAGGGTCTTGTTCCTGGTCAGTAGTTCACTTTCTACAAAGAGGAGATTGTGTTCATTTGTTCGGGTAAAAAATCACTATAAAAATTACCCCGCCAGGATATTTGAGGTTCATTTGCCTCGTCCCGTAAAATGTTTCTTATCATTGTATGGGACTTTAACACTCATGTTCATTAAGTTTAATACCTCGGGATACCGTTCAAAACACAAGTCACGAGATAGCACTAGAACCAGGTCTCTCGATATTGGCAATTCAGTCTGCGGATTATTGTTGTCCCTCTAGGTACCTGGTATTACGTATGTCCCATTCCAAGCTGAGCTTTGTCCTGTATAGTGAAGTTTATTTGGTTTCGATGGTCTGAAACTCCCATCTTCATTGTGGCTGAGGCTGATATGTTTTCTTTTAAAATGTACCTAGGTCAGGTGGGCGCTTACCGAAATTTGGAGGAAAACTTACTGGTGTCTAATCTTTCTTGTTTATTAGGCAGGCCAGTGCTTGTAAGCTGGTGTTCCTGAAAGCCATTTTTACTAAAGCATCCGCGTCTGAATTTTATGTCGATTATATGACCGTGGCTAAACTTGCGAGACTCAGCCTAGTTCTAACCTCCATCATGTTTTAGAGCATTAAAATGCATCGTACCGCGGAGGCGATGACGAATGCATTGATGATCATTTTCCATGCCTCTCGACCGTTAAGTATGCTTTATGTGGAATGTAGGTTACAGTTTTTCTGCTCAACCTTCAGCCTATCCAACTAATAGAATCGAGGGCGCCCGAGTTTGAATCACACTTTCCAGATATTACTTTCAACCTTTAACCCCAAATAGTCCAACCATTAGGCCTTGTTTAACAACATATTTGGTTAAAGTTTGTTCTAGCGGTTGTCTGAGATGTGAAAGGTAAAGCGACGTTCCATAGTCATTGATATGGGTCTTTTCTCAAGAAGTCAAAAGTTCAGAATGCGCCCCAAACCAGTGGCAAAAATCTCAAGTCTGTGGGCTTAACATACACGAAGCGGCCAAGTTTCACAACCGTAAATAAGGCTGGATGGATTGCAGTTTTGAATGCATGAATTTTTGTATGCAAGCTAGTTCTACTTCCAATCCATAGGGACCGCGCAATTCACATGATGACGTATGTTGCTGTATTCACTCACAGGTCAATCGCCTCTCATCATGACCCTGAGGGCGGCAAAACCCAAGAATCGAAAGACAGTGGTACGCAAAACTTTACTCGGTGACCATTGGCATGCAGGAAAGACTTTTACTTCGATCAAAAGCAGCTCATATGCGTTTTATGTTGTCACTAAGTTGAAAAAATCTGTTTATTCAAGATCTGCAGTCCAAGTAATTAGGCCAGGCGGATGCCAAAGTATTTGCATCACCTAATCACTTACAAATTTAAATAACGCTAGTCATAAAGGGTATTCTAGCCTAACATTTAGGACAATGTCAAACTGGGAATTTTCCTCGCCTTGAACCGAGACTGGGGCCCTCGTTCACAAGTAATATGCGCTGACGGAGCAACCACTTAGCTGGTTTTAGCAGCAACCGTGGATGGAGCGGAACGCGGCGTGATAATTGATGAAGCAGGCAGTAATTTGCTGTGAATTTTGTTCCGGTGTTTCAGAATTCAAATTCCAGAATAGCTGGTCCACACTACCTTTCTTTCGAATGGCAACCACCTTTGTCGGGTGGTGTTCAAGCTTTTTATACTATCAAAAACTGCTGGTGGTGTATTGAGATCTTAGACGAATTATCCAATAAAAACTATCGAAAATCTTTCTAGGAGTGCGGACGCATACATATTGGCGGTATTATGCATAAGGATGATTGCCCGATAATTCTCGTGTACTGCTCTGTCATCTTTCCTCAGGATTAGAAGAAAAATCGGGATGGTCTAGTTTGAGGGAACAGACTGTATTTCTCAAATGGAACAGAAGAGTGTATGTGGAGTTCATCGTAAAGTGCTTGCCCTTCTAAGAACTTAGGAACTTCAGCAATCCACTTGATTCGAAATATTATGCATTGGATAACACAAATTTAACCATTTAAATATTCGAGCACGTCTGCAGAGTTTCTGGCTTCCGCTCTTATACAGAAGTGAAGACAGCATGGCAACTTCGGTTGTTTCGGACGTGTTTTTTAGGTCAACCAAGTGCTGTACTGTCCGTGCGCCATTGGGCTTGAGATCTGGGGATTGTTCTTCTAAGGTATTTGATGTTTGTGCAAAAGCTTTCTCTCAACCTTTAAGCTGAATATTTTGTGTCTCAATTCGGACGCCTAGTCTTGCCTTATAATGGTAGATTTTTCAGAGTTTTATATTCAAACTAAAGTGAGGTGTCGTTGAGCCGAAGAACAGAGTCATCCACTGCAACCCAACTTCAGAACAGGAGGATAAAACGCAATTGCCCACAAGCGGCAGTATCTACATGCGTTTTGGTTAGCAAATGCCTCCAGTCATTACTGGATTGGTAGATTACCTTAGTTTTAGTTCAACGCTTCTGTGTAGATGGTTACTGTCTACGGAGGAAACAGGACTGGGGAAAGATACGACTCCGCCCTATTATTCCGTTCATTTTAAACTCAGCTAGAAGTATTTCGAAGGTCCAGATTTGGGCTTTCATCCTGGCCCACAGGCTTAGATGAAAAGACCAAGATTTCTTTTTCATATGTTTCTACTGTCGACTGCGTCGAAGGCTTTGGCGGGGTTCATAAACTGTCCATAGATCTGTTAGTCGCGCCCGTAACGATTTGGCTGTGTTCACGTTGCGTCAAAGATCATCCCAGCCACGCTAAAGTTACATTATTTTCCATACGTCTCTCCAGAAACCGCAATTTTCATTGCCGCAGAGCAGCTAGTTGAGCGGCATGTGTCCTAGAATCATGTCTGGTATACACCAAAGACTAATTCCAAAACATCTGTCTGAATTCTATCGATCTCTTCCTTTTATCAAAGTGTTTATTATTAATTCTCAGTTTGGAATTCCACATTTCTAGTACATGGAAGATTTGTTATGAACTATCGGTCTGTCCGGCTTGACAAGGGGCTCTGATCACCCGTTCTCCCAATTCTTAGCCAGTTAACGGCTGTCCACAGTTTCACTAGAGAAATTCTTCGTTGTTTACTGGGATAAGTGATCTATATATTTTGTCCAGTTAGGTGAAGGATACTGCTTCTAAGTTACCAAAACTCGGTTGGGCTTGTGGAGTTACCAGGTGAAGTTATTGAAATAGCGATTTTTGGGATTTTACCAAGATTGGCGCAAGCAGAGAGGTGTCCAAATCCTGACTTGACAGAGAAGTATGAAGGAGATTACGAAACACTTAGGTGCTGTCGGTGCTGCTCGCATTCCAGGATGGCGACCGCGCGATCTCTACTGCGGCTGGTTGAAGACACAACAAGATGTGGCTGCCAACCGATGTCAGTGGCGTTCTTGTTATCATTTTCTATCCAGATTGTCTTAGGGAATGGCTGGAGGTGTAGGCACCTCGGACTGATTTTAGTGAGCTAGCACTGAGTCCCTTCCCCGTCTACCTTTATTCTTTTCTTTACAATAAGGCTTTCAAATAAATCATGGCTGTACGGCAATGAAGCATCAATGTTGAACACCGATATTATGGTGTCGATGATGATGATGATAATGAGTTTATTTCATTGTAGTAGAAGGTTCCTTGTGTCAACAGTAACTTGCGTATTATTGCAACTGTTTGCTTTTACGACCCACTGTTACGTATTTGCGGAGTCACGGACCCTGGGTTCATAGGTTGCTTACAGAGTGTTGGATCTGTCATATCTGTTGTTGTGGATAACGACAGCTTACTCTTTTAAATTGAGTTAGACAAGTCTTTCTCCAACTGGTTTCGCTTCCGTCGACAGTTTAGTTTGAATATATCTGGTGGATGTTCTAACCCAGGGGTGGATGCGGTAAGGCATAAAAGTCTGACGTTTGACATTACTGCGTACTTCAAGTACTTTTTTATTAACGTCGGAATCTGGACTCTTCAGTTCTCTGAACCATCTCGCCAATATACCAACGGTTGCAGGCAGTCGTTCACTGATCAACGTGTGCTGATTTTAGAGCCCTTTTCCACCAACCCATCCATGGGGAGGTATACCTGCTTTCATACGTATGGAGAGGCTGACTTCTCAGTCCTGCTGAGGTGAACAATATTCTTACCTATCAAGATGCCTCGCCTCACTGTTTCCCGTAACGCTGGAAACCGCTGTCCGTCTTTGGACGTCCTAACATGGTTGAACCTTAAGGAACTGATTTTCACTTTATATGAACCACGCTCAAACAGTCCTCTCCGTGTTACACCGTTATTTTGGTGAGTAGAGAACATGCACTGGACTCGTTACTCTCTAATGACAGCTCATCAGTAGTGCCTGGATTTGAACTTGCCACCAATCTCCCATCAGGGCATTTTGAACGCACGTGAATTATCATGACTGATCAGGCGAACGTGTTGACACGTGGGCTGTGTGGTTGGTTCTTCAAGGCCTCGGGTGACAACCCAGTAACTGCCCTCAATGTGTCGAGGTGCCGTTGCACCTGTGAAGGATGCTCAGTCAGACATGCCATGAGAACTTTAAAAACACCGGACAAATTTGTGTTCGTTATGGGCGGTTGCGAAACCTGGAGAATCTGTATAGCATTACTCTTGCTCAAGCAGACCATCTTCTTCTTATAGGCAATTATTCTGGTGAGTTCACACATTTTAATTCATGTGTGCCCAGCTTATACAGGCAAAGTTGTGCTAACCTGGTCACTTCGCATTTCAAATGTTCAAGGTTCACCTCTCTATATGGCCTAAGATGTACATTACTGAGAAGCCTTATTGAGAGCCAAACTCTAGTTCAATGCTCCCTCCGTTTGGTGTAGATTTAACGGTAGACTTGCACAAGCACAGGAGTAGGGTTGTTCAAGCGATATTGATGCGAATGCAAGCAACTAGAACTAGACGGTCGGCTGACAACCCGCACCAGCGTCATGCTATTGAGGAATGAATGGAAGGGACGATTACACATCAAAAAATCTGCATGATTATTTAAAGAGACTTCTGCCAACCCGAGTTGAGTATGTAGGTATTTTGGTAGCAAAATCATTTTTACCGCAACTCTAAGATTTGGCTGTTTTCGGTCGGATTTCATTTTTATGGAACACCTCTTGGTTCACACCCTGGTGTGGTTTTAATTTCCTACCTTTTTACCATCTGTCGTAACTCGAGTTTAGTAATCAACCCGCATCGAAGGTTCATGCATTTCATGACCAGCTTGAGCAGCGTGAACAATGCGAACCCATAGATGTGGTCGCCTTCCGCGTGAAAATATTTGAACGGCGTTTTAAAATACGGGTTCCGGTGACAGAGGGCTGCAATTAACTGCAGCAATCAATCTCACATCAATTAGCCATGCGTGAATATGTCACAGACGCTCGGGATTAGTGAACAAAAGATGTGAGCCAGCAGGCGCATTCAATCTATCCACGTTTTTTCGGATGCATAAGCGGCGTATACAGGTTGAGAATGTCGTAGATTGGTTTTCTTGCGAAACCATACTGTCATGTATTTTTGTAAGCTGTCTTGCTTCAAGCCTAAGATTCACCACGCCGATAATGCAAAAGCGAAACGATGGCTTCGCTTGTTGTATATATTTTGAATCGTTAGTGAATACTTGTCTTTAGTGAACGATCCACCGATGAATTTCAACTACAGGTGTTTGCTACATTCCATGTTTGATATACCTGTTGTTCAATACGGATTACGTAATGATATCGGATTATCATCCTGTCTCTGACAGTGTCGTCAATGCACCGGTGTGGCCACAGTTTTGTAGACTACAGAGAAGGGATCACGAACTCCTTCTGCTTTGTCGAAGGAGACGTCAGGCGAAGTCGTTTGGATTGCCCTATCCAACTTTGTTTTCCTTCCTTGTGAGCTTCAGTGGAATAAATATAGTTATACCTCTTACCACTAAACTCAACCAACCAAGACCGTTTTCACTTTTACCCTATTTTAAGAGTGATGGTCACTGTCATTTTAAGACGCTTAATCCTCCTGACGTCCAAATCTGTTCTGTTTCACCTGTTTCATCTTCGTTGAAATTAACTTGTTTTTATCTCAACGTGCACGGAGAAGTTCAGGTGCTGGTGGAAGTAATCTAAATTTTCATAGTCCAGTCTGACTGGTGAGCCGACGTTGACTGTTCCATGACATTACATTAGACCGTATGGAGGTACTTTCTTGATGAATGTTGGCTTTAGGCCATCAGCTAAAGTAAGATTTTGTAGCATGGTCGATCTGCTGATCAGTACCGTCAGTCTTTGTACGTTAAATAAGGAACTAACTTTAAACTAAGAGAGATAGAGGAGTCCAACTTATCATGAGATGAATTTATTCAGACACAGCATGTTATCGGCAATATTGAGGGATAAGAGTAGCTTGGTTGGAAACACGACTTGTTTTTTGTTTGCTGGTTGAACTTGGCATTTGGATTGCAGGTGCTCTGCCACCAGTCGAAGTGCCGTCCGCGCACACTGGTATGACGGCGGTCGAACGAACATTGTAAACAACGTACAAAATCTGTACGAAGCCACCAACACTCCTGATGAAAGTAGTTAAACTTGGTTGGTGCTACACATGATGCCGCTTGATTCAGAGACCATTCTGATCTAGTTCATGTTGGCTAAGCGCTCTTTCTTTTGGGGTATGAAGTTGTTACATATTCAATAGTACTGACACAGAAAGGCATGCTGAACTTAGATCCATCCAACGCAGCACTCCTACTTTTTCTAGCTTATAGAAATAGGGCACATTTGGAAAAATCACTGCAATTGTGATAGGGCTAGCAAGTGAAATCTTAACACTGTAGTAGATCTGTGGTAAACCAATAATCAAGTGGTAGTTTGTGCCAGAATAGATGAATCACCCAAAACAGGAAGCTATAAATCGGACAAAAACAAGAATTACGCATGCAAAGTCCCAAAGAACGGTCGCGATGCCTTTTTTGTACCAGTGACCTTTATGTCCTTACCCACATGGCTATCATTTGCTACCCTTTTCAAGCCGATTCGTAAGTGAAATTCTAAAAAGCTATCGTAGTCTACTAAAAAAACTTTACTATGACTGTCTCATAAGGGTATGAACGGGTCTCTTTGGTGTCGCAAATTGCGGCGGATCTACCCCGGTGGTATGAAGCGAAAGCTGCATGTATGCAGGTCTACTTCTGATGCCAGTTTCGAGCACTGTAGGCCGATCATGGGTCTAACCGCTCCGCGAGGCCTAAATATACGACCATTCACTAATAACCTGAAGAGAAACTGACAGCTCTGGCGCCAGTTGTTGCAACCTATTCAGTCGGAAAATGAGGAAGTCCCAAGGTTACATAGTGGAAATCAGGTAGCATCAACAGCGCCCAGATTTTCGTAACTTTCAAATCCATGTTCCAGGGTACATTTAGTCTACGCTCACAAAGGAAAGCTCCAGTTGTATTTGCAGGTTCCCAGTTTAATAAGTGCTCATTATTCACCGAAGGTCTCTGCTGTCCTGCTTTCTGGTGCATTCCGTCAAACTCAACAAGCGGTTTTGGGTCCGAGCAGGTTAATATTCTGTCTTGGGCGAAGTCTTCTACTTTTTCAGTGACACTGTCTTCAGTTCGTAGAATCGGGTCTTGACTTTTAAAACTAACTGACATTATCCTAGAAACTGTTTTAAAATATGCTAACTAGGAACAACAGTTTGTTGAAGGATTCAGCTAGGTAGTTTTATATCAGGCCGCATAAATTCTGTTGATGGTGAATGCCAAATAGCTCAAATTAGCCAAATTAGGGAGGATTAGTTTTCCAAGGACCCGAGCCGCTAAGATGCTACGGGCGCTCAGTTTACTTAAGGCACCGATTGAGGTTACTCAGAAGTGAACATGCTGTTTTACTTCTGGTACGAATGGTACTCCATTCTAGTCGGATGTGACCAGTTTTTGGGCTTACTTTGGAGTCATTCTTCATGTCCACAATACATAAACTTCGTTTTTTCCATCTTGTTGTTGGTTTGTGAAAGGAAAATGAAATAAACTCCTGGGACTCTGATTCACATTAAGTGTGCTTTGTTGGTGGTGATTGTCCTGTTCAATTCGGTTGGCTTATTAAAACTTGGCTATTCTCTGGTTTAAGATAAATACAGTCATGTATCCTGTCCTATTACTGCGACGTTGCTTCATGTTCACAGTAAACAGTGAAGAGTAAGAGGTAAAGTTATTGTGACCTAGTCAGACCGTAATAGTGGTTACTAGTGTACCTGTTTAAGTACTGATCCGCTTAGTTCCTATCTTTAATTATCATACTGATTTCGACATCTTTATTTTACTTTTCTTTGATATCTTTTTAGAACTCTGTCAGGCACAACCTCTCGTTGAATAAATGCTTTGAAAAAGTTCCACGAGACAAGAATGAACGTGGGAAAGGTGGATTCTGGCGTGTCAATCCCAAACATGCTGACTGGTTGGAGGCCAATTTGGCCAAATGCAAACGGGTGGCTCCACCTCCGGGACCGGCGCCTCCTGTGCCCCGTTCAATGCTGCTGCAACAACGACAACAAATGCAAGGACAATTTGTGCAGCAAAATTTCCTCCCAGGAACCGCTCAGCAAGCGAATTTAATTGGCTCAGTTGGTCAGTCAGATGCCTATGGGACACCAGATTTTTGGAGTGTTGGTGGTCATAAATCTATTTCTCCATTATCTGGCTCCTCATCTTCCCTATCTTCCTCACCGCTTTCAATGAGCTCAGCACCTTCGCCTGCCAACTCGGCTGTCTACCGGCAGCAACCACCGGTCGTTTCACATCACCTGGTATCGCCTGCCGATCTGAGCCAGATAAGACCATGTCCTACCTCTCAGGAAAGAGATCCAACCTACGCCACCCCATGCATTTCACTTTTTCAACAAGATACAGTTGGTCCGAATCAAGGCTCACAATCCACCCACACTCATCGACGCAAAAGCCCTCTTTATCGTCACACGGTTTTGTCAGAACACGAGCAACTCGATCCAATGTGTGATGAACTACCTTTCGAAGTCAGGACACAAAATGTCCTTGGAACCCCAGAAGACCAAAACATTCTTGGTGGAATTCAAAACAGCACAGCCAGTCCTCCGGATGGTAAACGTCGAAACCACACTCCACTGCCACGTTATATCAGTCCAGCAACTGACCGTAAGACATGGGAGGCGAAATTTCGACGTCTTCATTGTCCAGAGACAAACTTACAATCAGCCGCTACCGATGTATCAAGGAAACAACGTTCCAGTTCCTCACTTCCTTCTATTGAGAGTTACGGTGGGCGTGAGGGACATGAGAGTTTCATTGGCTACCTAGATAACCCGCAGAGCAAGGCCGACAAACGATTACGCCTGATGCGTCATCAAATTAAGGTTAAGCAGTTTCCCACAAGAACACTACCGGTGAGTTTGGTCTCTTTAGTGTTCGTGCAGTGTTTTGTTCGACTGTAAAACGGTCCGATTACGAAAATGACCTGTTCATCTGATACCTCCATGTCCAAAAGCAACCTTTCTGATGACACAATGGTTTTAACGCAACAAAACGAATATTTCTGCTGTAATGTATATATATATATATATATATATCCTCACAAATTTTAGTTTTTCACAGTCGAACCCTTCCGTCCCGCAGGTAGTTGTTCCTCATGACCTTGAACGTTGTACGTAAAAGAAACATTCAAATTGAAGCGTAATTCCACTTTTGTCATCAGTGTGCAAATATTGCACAAACATCGCACAATTGCGGGGCACAGAAGATGCTCGGAGAAGAGTGAAGCAATTTTTTTCATTCGGTGTCTTAGCAAGTCCCTATGGCATATGAGGAGTTTCAGGCAAGCCGAGAAAACTTGTCAGGTAGTACAGCATTTTAGCCATGCATGCTGTCAAACGCATGCCACTTAGTCGCGCAATTGTCTTCAACGACAAATGCATTCCATGAAACTTTTTCACCATT
Organism: Opisthorchis viverrini; assembly: GCF_000715545.1. NCBI lineage: Eukaryota > Metazoa > Platyhelminthes > Trematoda > Opisthorchiida > Opisthorchiidae > Opisthorchis > Opisthorchis viverrini. The sequence goes on from NW_008751789.1 coordinate 430,418, forward strand.
CATAAGGTTATGTGCCTGGAGCTGATACGGGTTGCATTTGATACCTATGCACTGATGCACTCTTTATACTAATCTGAACAGAGGAAAAGTGTTTGGTAAATGACTTTCTTCATATTCAAAACATATGCAGGTTTACTAGCCCCCTTCAGAAACAATATCGTGGACGCTGTAGAAAGTTGGGTTGTGTACGCTTTAGAGATGAACAGCTCTTGCAGGTTCTGATGGAAAGACCTGTTGTAACCTATTTTGTTTACTCGTCACCTGAAAATTCAACATTTGGACGGACTGAGAACCACTACTCTTTGGTTTGAGTCCTCAGTATTATTATCATTATGGTAGCTTTCAGGGGTAGACGGCCCTTGAAAACATAATTACTAGATTATGTTTGGCGGTAACATTTGACTGCATCGAAGCATTTGTCGAACACAGATGTTATGCTGCCGATGATGTGGTGGTGATAATGTTGACATTTGTGGATGGTTATGGTGGCCTCTATGATGAAACAGTAGTTATGTAGGTAGCCTTCTAATGATGGAGGGGATTGGCTGCCTAGTTTTTCGTAGTAATTAGATACTGATGTGGATTGGATGTCGAAACGTGTTCGGTAGGTACGGCGGTCTCCTGAGAGGAATCGTTTTAAAATAAGACCATTCGAGACATTTTGCATGACTGATGCTTATTTAGAAGTCAGGTGTATCTTATTTTCAGGCCAGGTGTAGAAACAGGGAACAAATTTATCAGCTATTGTCACCTATTCTCGACAGACGTGTTTTCAAGCGGTCACTGTACTTTTTATGTTTTAGCCACGTAGAAGGCAATCACGCTGGGCCATCACTCGTGACTCGGGCAACGAGACACCAGATCGTATGAAAGAAGAAAAGCTAACATCCGCTTTGAGTGTCACTCATCCAAAAAGACCTCCATATTCGAATGGCTATAATAATGGGGCACACACCCATTTTAAGGCGAGTGGTAGTCCCAGTTACCTGATACCTCTAGTGGATGAAGACGATGTCGGTTGCAGCTGGCCTCCAATTACCAAACCTGGCAAAACAGTGAGAGTTTCTGATGTTCGAAACCCTCAGTCAGATTCACCAAGCAGCCTTCCTAGACTTCTACCGAGGGCAAGCACTCGAGTCACACCACCGTATGTGCCGGCCGGCCTGTCTCCTCGATCTCGAGGTTTGAACAAACGTGAGTGCTCTTCTTCAGCAGCCTCCTCCAGTTCCGTCGGTTCCTCTCTCTCCGGGACCAGTATTACTGCCCATTCAGATGGTCATTTATATCACTCCATTCCTCCCCAAGGTCATTCTACACCGAAGCGCGTTGAAACTCAGACGTGCAAACAATCCTCTTTTAACAATTGCCGTGGTGATAGCGCCGACAACTCTGTGCACTTTAGTCGACTGTACCCAACTTCTGGTGAGGCTGAAGCCCACTTAGGCACATCACCAGATGGATTACGTATGCCAAAATGGGCTTCAGTTTTTCTATCAGATGGAGATGAAGCTGAATTGCAACCAGCGTTGTGGACACAGACTGAATCCGGACAAGATACAGTTGATATATTTGCACATTTGGAAACCAGCAATTCCGACAAAGTCATTCCTGGCATGTCTGATTCAGGAAATAGCACGTTACATCAACCCTCACCTAATGAGTCATGCTTTTCCTACATGAGTGGTTTAACGGATGTGCTTCACCCCCTGGAATCCGGCGACTCTCAGTATTCGAACTCAGAGGAACAAAAAAACCTTGAATCAACTTTAAACTCATCCCCAGTTACCTCTAGTCCAATATTGGATGCTTTCAATTTAGACTCATCTGATCTCGACTTCCAAACACTCAATGGATTGGTTGAAGCGAGTGGGCCTATTCCTCTTGATTTAGATTTTTCGCTAACCGCCAGTTTGAACACTCCCTATTCATCCGCTTCATACGAGTCGGTGGGTCTATCGAGTGCTCTTTTCTCCCCACAACCTTGGTCCAGTTCAGGTGCAGCAGGTTCTTCAGAAACAATTACTTCGTCTTGGATTGGTGATTCTACACTCTTTTCATCTTCGAACTGTTTCCTTTCAATTCTCGACGGTCCTGAGGGTTTTTTCAGTAAAACAACTGTTTTGCCAGAAGATGGCGAGAACGCACCATCTGATCGCTTGTCCACTCCGCCATCACGTTGAATGAATCCTACCTGTTTGTACATAACTGTAACTTAGACATACATGGTTCAGTGGCACGCTACAATCGAAGACAGCTTGGTTTTGCAGCCTGTATGTCGTTCGCTGTGAACGATCGTTGTCTTTGCTCTTTATAATCAACTATCCATTATCCCCCGGATCCATTTCACCTCCCGGATGATTCACTAGTTTGCGATAATTTTGTTTTACGAAATTTGCTAACAATTTTGTACTTTTCTAGGTGCTAAGTATGTATCGGTCCTACCATTCTGGCTCACACGTCCCCCAACTAATTCGCACCTGGTTCAACAAACTCAGTTTGTTTGACTGATTGAAAACAACCGGCATATCAAATCCGCATATTGAACGGGTGATCATCTTGTCTGTGCCACCTTTTGGCCAGCCGAATTTATTTGAATAGTTTTATCTCCTATTATATAATCACCCTTGTCGTGATGCAATGCGGCTGTGAAGTTGCTCTCAAACACAAGTACCTATTTTGCACCACCTTATAACTGTGAAGTTTTACTTCACTTACAATGACTTGGGTATTTTGCTAACAATGCACATGATCTATCCATTCCTGTTGGCTTCCGTCATATCATTTTTATTCCTCTATCTCACTACCCCCTTACTAAAAATGTTTCCGAACCTATTGCTTCCACTCACAAATAATATAGAGCTTGCCTCAACAAAATTAATAATTCATTACTGCCACACTTCGGTCGAGACTTGAACTGATATACTAAACAGAACACTGTTCCTGCTCTTGCCAGAATGCTGCTGGGAGTATACTCTTCTATACGTGTTGCATATTGATTTTCCTGCATTGTTTCCTATTCGACCAATGCGAGTAATTCTACTGAAGGTGTTTCCAACCCATCCAAATGGCAGCTTGTTTGTACCGTTTAGTTGCTGTGCTGGAACAATCAGTTTTGTCCTATCTTTGAATTAAAAACGCTCCATCGTATCATAAAGGCTCACGCAGTTCTCTGTATTATTCGATGGCGTGGTTGCTATGGCAAATGGAATGTTTAGAACGTGATCTATTGGTCAGTCTGTGATAGAGTCACGGGTTTTTTGCCTCAAGTGACATTCGTCTTCCATTTGTTGCCAATTGCTATGGGATCAAGTTCACAAATTTTCCTACTTCATTAAGTTCATCGACTCTAACGTCGACACATTTTTTTGCAAGAAAATGATCGTTAGTTTCTCAAAGAACAAATAAAGCACTCATACCAAATGTCACCAAATTGCTGCTCTAAAGTTTCTCAAAGAACAAATAAAGCACTCATACCAAATGTGCACAAAATTGCTGCTCTAAATAGTGCAGATACCCTGATAGAACGCTACCTACTGTGTATCATTTCTTTAACCGGTCCTAAAAACAAATAATTTCCAGCTCAACAAGTACACTCACTGGCTTATCAATTTGATTTTTATGGGAGCTCACATGAGACTCGGCTGAATCTCTCGGTTTTGATGTTCTTCAGCTAGGCTGCCTCATGTTTCAGCTCTTACAGCATCCGATATATCATAGTAGGTCGAAGAGATCCCAACTGAAAAATGAGGTAGCCTGGGGCGGCACATTCATTTGAAGTGGAACACTGTGAACGAAAGCCTAACCTGGGTTCAGGTGAGTATCCTGTTGAAACCAGGTTTCCGTGCATATAAGAGTATCTGTCGTATTCTGTTCAATTTGGGCTCAAATGGAGCATAAGTTTGACAGCAACTCGGGGACTAAGCCCACTTGACGAGCCCCAAGGAAGGCGAAACAGATAATGAACTGTCCAAGTTTTTCCAGTAAATGTATTAGTATCAGGTTACGTCTGTATAATTTCCTACTAGTTTAATGGGTGTTGTTTAGGCTTGTGTAGAATAATCACGGAGATGGTGATAACAAAAGTGAGAAAATATGAAGTTTATGCATTTTTGAACTTTTCTAGTGCTCTCATTTTCACAGTGATGGCATCGAAGAATGCTGCTGTGTATGCAGACTTCTGATTGATTCGTTCAGAATGCTGCTGTGTATGCAGACTTCTGATTCGTTCGTCAGGTAAGCCGGCGATCGCAGACTAGATTCTTACCAAAAACGCCTGTTCTTCAGCTTGCGTAATCTATAAGTGGGTTCACAACTAACGTCATCCAAATCCCACTCTTTTACATCCGCTCAAGTAAATGCTCCTTGTGTGTTTAAGAGACCGTAACAATATCTATCGTAGAAGACATGAAGGACTGAAAAGTGCCAATGAAGTTGCCGGGTTTTGAAATTTTAGGCAAAAGTCCGGTGAAACATGCTTGAAGTGAAGTGCATGGGTAAGCATCGGTTCCAGGTCACCTGGTATGACTCCCGTCCGGTGAGCGGGAAAGCACGGGTTGGAATCCTGCTCAAAGACGACAGTCTTTTCGTCAACATAACACGTGAATCTATATTTGCAAGTTGCCGCAGCAATCACAACAGTTGACAGTAATTGGGCTGAACCGTTACAGCTTGGACCTTAAATGAGATACCACGCTAACCTTTTCGGGTTGCATTTCGAATGGTACAATTTGCTGAATATTCTATTTCGTTCTGCGTGGCACAAAAGTTTGTTGGCTTAAACACGACTCATCGGGAAATCCGGTAGTCCACTTTGAGTTACCCTAATGTACGGCTGACCACCGATGGTGGGGTGGGACGTTTCTGTACAACTGTTAACAGGACCGACTGGAAATCACCTAATGTAGAGCGATAAAAATAGCAGCCACCGGTCATGTGAGGTGACCGTTTTAGACAGGATGAACTGCAGTTATCTGCTGGTCGTTGTCTCTTTGCACCGTAACGGTCTCAATTCTGCTTTTCTCGGGCTTATGGTGCTGCCTCAGAAGCTATGGAGGTGAAAATCGTTTGCCATAGAGAAGTAAACGACAGTCGTTCTGTAGGTAAATGCGGCCTAAGGCTTCCTTCTCACCACAGACTTTGTGGCTCCTCTAGCCATTTGTTCGTCCTGGGTGATAGATGTGGAAAGCACTTCAAATACCAAGCTGCATGCGTTTCATGTGTTTTCAAAATATTTGGGAGCAAAATGAAGTTGATAAATTGTTTGGAGTGGAAAAATCACTTCTACAGGGGGAAAGCGTTGCTATTTCTTCAGAAAAACGGATTTCGGTTATTTCGATTTAGTTGTCGGTGATATTGTTTGATAGCATGAGTATGAGGTTTCGTCGAGATAAAACTTTGATAGTTAATTTTTTTCACGGATAAGAGGTAGATTGACTGAATTTATGATAAGCGAGACTTTTTCAGATTAATAGCCGCTGCCTAACACGTGTAGTCTCTTGATGGAACCGTCATTCATTGCGTGGTTGCGCTTGAGGTGCTATGTTCAGTATCAGACAAGACGTTTTGTTTCCAAACGCAATTACAGGTCTCAGAAGCCTTTAAAATGAGTAAAAGTACATTTTAATAACGTGCGAAAATCCAAAGATAGGACCTTGCTCATGTACACATGGAGCTACTCGGAGCGAATTTTGATACACATCAGGTTGTACTGGGTACTTTGAAAATCAGTCACGTGTGGCTGGCCATCATCGTCATTCACAGTGTGAGCAATGGAAGTAGTTTTTGTCTGTTTGACGAGCGGAGTGATCATTTTGTCAGCGATTGGGGAGGGAATTGGTGGAGAACAATGGCTACAATCCACGGAGTCAAACTTTTTAATAAAGAGGTTTTAAGTGGCTGGTTAATAATGCTGTGAGCCATGAGTTTTTTACAGCATGGGTTAAAAGGCTAAAATCTCCACTCAGAACGATTGGCTTCTCAAAGCAATGAATCTCTCAAAGAGTCATTTAGCTCCGTTATTTTACAAAGAAATTCATCAAATCACCCAGCTCTTTAACGCGCTATACGACTTTTTTATTTGATGACTGACTGTTGTTCAAAACGTCGTTAAACTCTCCAGTCTGTTCAATCCCCATACTATTCTACAGTTTTAAAGTTCATGTTTCTTAAATTAACCAATGGGTTGGTCCTACGCTTTATAGTGAGTGTTATTGGAGAGTTCACACAGAAAATCTTGATCGGCTGCATATAAACCGAAGTTCATCTTGACCTCCATCTGTCAGTCCTATTGCTAAACATTTGTTAGAATAATAGTGATGAGAAAAACGTTCTATTCAGTAGGGGAATTTTAATGTGGTCTACGGAAACCTGCAGCGTGATGATTCACCTCCTAGGTTCACATCTCCACGGTGGACAGCACATTATCTATTCACATGCGTTACCTGATTGTTCGACATCAACAGTATGCAATTCAGAGGAGAAAATAGTATCAGATATATCGCGGGTTGCTTGGAATATATTCATTCATTGAGGGTAACTGCGGCGCGGAGAGCACAGAATGTTAGTTAGTTTTACCCTTAACCGGATAGGACCAGAGGTAAAAGGTTTGATGAACATATTCAACCGTACTTCATACCCGCACTCCTTACGTTTTATGGGAGACGAGATGACCTTGTTCACGTGACATGATGCCTATCGTAATAGGGGTCATCTTGAGAACGCATGTCAATCAGTGACCTGAAGATTCCTGGTTATGCTCAACTTCACCAGCGACTACCCAGAGAGATGAGAAGCAGGTGCTGTGTTTGCGGACAGCGTGCGATGGGTAATTTTGGCTTAACAATCCCGAAGTCCACCTCAAGCAATGAAAGTGGTCAAATAACACGAAGTTTTCCCCTCATAATGGATAATGCAACGCCACAGATATGACATAGCGTCAGTCTTTTGCGAGGCAGTCAGAACTTTGGTTGGAAAGGTGAGATCTGTTACGGCTACTGGATGGCTAAGCAACACGGTCAGGACAAAACCCTGAAGCTACCTCAACGAGATGGGTCTAAACAAAAACCTTATCAAACATCTCGTATAAAACAGTTGCAACACAACCCATCGATTTGTCATATTTGCAAGACAAGGTTTGCTTGCCATGGTTTTCAATACTTTCGTTTTTTTCAGCCTCATGTGTTGTTTTGGAAGCCAAAAGCCGAATTTCGTATGGCAGGCCACAAAGGAAAACCCAATCCGGGAGACTACTTAGGCAACCAAGTAAACTGTATGCCAAACTATATCAAGCACCGTAAAAGTCCATATTGTTTTCAGTCGATGAGAAACCATTGCTTGCTACTGAGTCGTTCTTTGGGCTCATATTACCACTCAGCCATGCTGTTGCATCCTGCATTTCATCTTACTGTGCTTCCCAAAGATCGCCTCATCTTACAGTCGGAATGGTAATCAAGCCATCCAAGTTAGTTTCAGCTTAGGCACATTATAGGCGAGAGATCCAGGTTGAGATTAAGCTGACTATTTTGTTAACGCCAAGTTAGTTTGTAAGCGAGTTTTTCTACCCGTAGATACCATTTTCTGACTTCGAATTTCACACCTGACCCTATATGGCAGACATCTTGCAACTGACATGCAACTCTTGACTGTGCTAGTACATACTGCATCTTGAAAAGTAACTTTTGTTCTTTCTGCAGTTGCTGGTCATTACACGTGTGTTTGCTTCCTAAACATTCTTACATGCGTTGGAAATCATCTTGGCTGACTGGGAACTGTTGGTGGCACGCATTCAGGTAGAATGTTTCTCTCGTTTTACCTAACATTCTCCTGTACATCCCTCTACACCTAATGCTCGAATTCACATTTTATAAGTTCGGTCATGCTTTTCAAAAAATAAACAATGGTAATGGTATTAGATTAGATAATTTTGGGAGATCGTGGAGTCTTTAAGTTGTATGACCTCGATCATCCCGTCGTTAGTATTTTGTGGTCGACACGTCTATATTCAGACTGCCAGCCATAGCTCCAGGAACTTGTCATATCTTTCGGCCCATTCGCATCAGAAAACTTACTTTAGAACACAAAGGTTCACGAGCCTATATCTTAGCAATTGGTCGGCAGACTGACCTCTAGCATCCGGTCAAAAACCAAAAATACACCTGTCCAACACAACAGCTTTTTATTCTGCAAATAAAACAGTTTTTAGCGATCCGAAATCATGAAATACTGTCGGTAGTCCAAAACAAATCCGAGTGAACGGTGCATTTGCCTGGTTAGATAATTTTGATCTCCATCTCTTCAGTCATAAAAGTGTTAAACAGAGTCAAACTGGATGAAAAATGATATGTTGCAGTGCGCAGACAAAACGGTTGTAGCACGATCACTTGTTCAATAAAGCTAGAGCTGTCTCACGGTTACTCTAAGTACATTTCGAGTGCACCGACTACATCTGACGTGAACACTCAAAACGAATGTGAACAGTAAATGCGGTGGCTCATCCATGTGCCTTGTCCAGACTGAATATTTGTCAAATGAAGCAACCCCACAACAGATTCTGCAAGCAGTCCAATGTAATTTGGTCTACTTTAACGGAATCCAGCTTTCCCGATTTCCATATCTCTCTACCGAGTTCTACCGAAGAATGTTGCGACAAAACTCTAGATACCTTGGCATAGGCAATGTTTTGTGGACAGATAAAGTTAAGTTCATATACACATGGAGTGGGCAAAACACGCTTGGGTTCGTTGGTGATTTTATGCAAGCCGCCATTTTTACTAAGATACTGAGACAACTTAGACCGGCTGAGAACAAATGGCCAAAAGCGCCCCGTCGCACATCACTGACGAATCAGACGTAGAATAAAGACTTGGTACTTACCATGTTTGATATACAAGGGTGCATTGCAGTTTATGGTGTAACCTCCGAGTCCAATCGAAATTTTATTTCGCAAAATCGTTAAACCCTTAGCAAAAATGTTGAGACATAAAAATAAACCAATGCTTTTGGCGCACGTTGAAATAAACTTTGATTGTGTCGTGATCCACTGTGGTGTTCATTCGTCACACACAAACCATCAACGTACATTTGGATGTCTGAGGCTTTATTTTTGCTTATTAGTGTTTTTCGGGATCTAATTGGAAAATGGGTCGACATACGTCTTCAAACTCAAAGGCCTGTTTAAGCTTTAGGGGACCCTTAAATCTTGATGCTGTAAGAGCAGCTGGTCAGTTTATACTAGAAAAGAAGTAGAAGTTTGCAAAATCCGTCTGTTATTCAGAGCGACTTCATCTACTTAATATGTATTTCTTTAGAGGACCCTTAAACCCTAATGCTGTCGGAGCAGCTGGTCTGTTTATACCAGAAAAGAAGTAAAAGTCTGCCAAATCCGTCTCCTATTCAGAGTGACTTCACCTACTTGGTATGTATTTCCCTAATGTTTCAATTAGAACAATATACAGCGAAATAAGCTGTAGCCAGTAATCACTTTACCGGATTATGTCCTCTAGTATGCTTTAGGCATTTGTATCTGTCTGGCAAAATAATATCGAACTAAATGCTTTGTGCTGCTAAAAGCCTGGTACCGGCTCAGCAACTTTACTTCTGGTGCCGTTTAGAGCGCGTGAACCAAAATACTTAGTCATTCGTAGTAGCACATTCTTCTGGGAATTGCACATATTTCACGTCTTCTCTTGAAATTTCCCAAAAGGATTTGGGAGGCAACAGACTTCCTCACGAACACCTATTGTCCATTCGCCACACACCAATTGCCGCACGTTTTCAATTCCATCTTCGGAAGGCTGTTTGTATGCCTGTGTACTCTGGGATGCGTGTGTCTGTATGCCCACCAGTTGGCATCCACAGTCGATTGTCAACTGAATAGTATTCACACTGCCCACTAGATTTGCTGACGATAGTGCACACATACCCAATTGTCGTCCCAAACAGGGCAACTGGCCACTGTCTTCTTTCACAATAGCGGAACGACCCACGAAGCTGCCACAGGTTGAGAGCACAGCCGTTTGTATGGACTATCAATACACAGGCAGGTGGTGTTTTTAAGACCAAACTATACTGGTCCATAGAAAATGGGCGTGCTTCGATTAGATGACTTGAGGACGGTTACACCCGGATGAACCGGAAAAAAATGAACAAGACTGTTGTTTATCTAATCAACGGAATGTCATCTCTTTTTTGAGCATCGTGTGATGGTAAACTGGAATCGGAAGTAATTGTCCAAATTCCACGTATGTAGCAAAAGTTTTCTCCTCAAGGCGTATACTTCTCAGCCATAAAGTTCAACACATCGGGACTCCATTGAGAAATGAAAAACCTTTAGCTTCATTGTGGTATTCACTCTTGGCGAAGAGCCAACTTTAGAAGAACATAGCTTATAGTTACTAAACTTATTCCTCAGAAGGGTTTTCTTTTGCCTTCTTTCACCCAGGTCTGTTCATAACTGTTGGATGTAATGCCTGGTAAAACGCAACAAAAAATTCCCAAACCATTATTATTTTTCACGATGAATATCCAAAGTCCATGGTTTTTTCAATAAATACAATTGGTACGTGAGTTAGTTATTTTTGCATCTCAACTTCCATTGGTTTATGTCACACCACACTTCCCTGAGGCCTTCTCAAGCCTCTGAATAACCGAGTTTCAGTGCGCTGTTCGGTAAGGATTAAAGCCCAAAACACGTACTCATTATGAGACAGATTCACAAGGTTTGTACATGGAGTGAATTCGGTGCTGCTCGCAATTCTTTTTCGCTGATGTAGACCCAATGGAGTAAGACTGGTGAGAGGATATGCAGCGGCATCTTATACGTCACTAACCGACCTAAATATGATGGCACAACAGTAAGCATAATACCAGCTACTTGTTTGATGTTAAGGTACTGGAGCCTTGCGTCTTTTCGATAAAGCACTGTCAGAATGGTAATCTAGCCCCATTTTACTAACCATCTGAGTAATAAGGTTATAGTCCTCATGTCTACAATGCTGTTAAAATGAGTCTGAAATGAGGTTACATCATTCATCCACTCATTTGCAAACGAGAGATTTAACCAGGTTCCGGGTGAGTATTTCGAAAAACCAAATTTGTTTGCAAATGAGTGTATTTTGCCAGTTTTGTGCAATTTGGTTTCAGGTAGAACAAAAGGTCGACGGAAACTCGGGGACTGCGCCTACCTGACGAGACTCAAGAAAAGCGAAACCAATCGTGGGCTGTCGAAGAATTTTCAGCAACCTTATGAGTAGTGTATTACGAATTACATCTTTCTTATTTCAACGTAGAACATCAATCGTTTTGGTTGAACTTGTGGGCCATGATCATAGGCCTCATTACTGAACAGTACCTAATTTGAGAGGTCTCCGAAGCCGATTAACCAGACTGCGTCACTCTTTCTTGACCATCGAACCATTTTAGCACCCTATTAGAATAGTGGATCAAGTCATTCACATCGTGTCATTTTGAACACATGTCCGCTGAAATACTTAGTCCGCGTTCGTTTAAACAATCTGAAAGAAGCATCAAAAACCTGAACAAAAACTGTCGACAGGTGAATTGGATATCCTTACATCCACGTCTGTCCATACTGGAAATATTACACAAAGAGCGGTATGGAAGTGATTTAGATTTCTCACTGGGAGGCTTTGAAAGCCATACTCACGATTCAGGTTGAGCCGGACGATTCCTAGTTCATCATAAATTCTTGGCTAGGTAACTCATTAGAATGCTAAGCTATTTAACTAAAAGATGTCATGACTGGTGATACTCCGCAATGCGGTCCTCTCGCACAGTTTCTAGAGAGGCGTAATACTCACTAGTGATAATTTATTTCTAAGTTACTTTGATTGCTTTCTGTGGTCGATAACTTGAGCTGCATAATGACCCTGCTAGGGGCATACCCTCAACGTTTATTTTGAGGGAGGAAAGTTTTCTTGTAATGAAAGTTCCATAGAAATTTGGCTAGAAAAATCCGAGACAAACGTATTTTTTGCTCCTTGTGGCTGTGTGCTCTTAGGAGTCACTCCAGAGCAGATTGTTGTATTAATACCTTCGGAATTGGCTCGAGATTAGACTTCCAAATCAGTGTGTCATGATCTCATTGAGGTGAACAGAAGAGATATCTTCCATTGTCGCGTACTTCAGGAAGCGACCAACACAACACAGTGCAGACAACTCGAATGTACCACGTAAGTGTTGTCCGCAGCAGAATCAGTGAAATCGGTACTGATTCTTTCGCTTCATCGCACAGTCTGGTTGCAATCCATTCACCACCAGTCGACTTAGCATTGCAATTACGCTGTGAGTGGAAGAAATTGGCAGTTCAACCAAACGTAGCAACCCACTGAAGAAAGTGCATCAGGAGAAAATGGATTTTTGGCAAAACATATTCATTTGAATATTAATTTGGTTGTTACGGGGGAATCACCTGGAACCCAGCTAGATCTCTCGTTCATGATGTTTTCAAGCAAATGAATTTGCTGCGCCAGGTTTTGGGTATGCTTTGGAAGACAGTGTACAGGATATTAAATCAGTATATCAGGTTCTATGGTGGTNAATTGATTTGGTTTTTTGAGAAACTCACCTGGACCTCAGCTGAATTTCTCGGTTTTAATGTTTCCAGGCAGTTTCATCAAAAAGGTGCCATAAAACCAGATGTAACTGCCTAGTCAGACCCCGATCAAGGATCAGACGGTATTATGCAACAGCCGTTCCAGAACACTTTCAGAAGGCTGCTTCCTAGGATTATTTTAGGTGCACAGTTTCAGAAAATAGGTAGACGTGAACTCCATACCGACTTGCAAGGTTAAATTCCCTTATGTTTATTTATAATAAAAACCAGGGATTATTGCCCGGTAGCATGGTAGGATTTGACCGCATACCCTTCTCAAGCCTCTGAATAACCGAGTTTCAGTGCGCTGTTCGGTAAGGATTAAAGCCCAAGACACGTACTCATTATGAGACAGATTCACAAGGTTTTTACATAGAGTGAATTCGGTGCTGCTCGCAATTCTTTTTCGCTGATGTAGACCCAATGGAGTAAGACTGGTGAGAGGATATGCAGCGGCATCTTATACGTCACTAACCGACCTAAATATGATGGCACAACAGTAAGCATAATACCAGCTACTTGTTTGATGTTAAGGTACTGGAGCCTTGCGTCTTTTCGATAAAGCACTGTCAGAATGGTAATCTAGCCCCATTTTACTAACCATCTGAGTAATAAGGTTATAGTCCTCATGTCTACAATGCTGTTAAAATGAGTCTGAAATGAGGTTACATCATTCATCCACTCATTTTCAAACGAGATATTTAACCAGGTTCCGGGTGAGTATTTCGAAAAACCAAATTTGTTTGCAAATGAGTGTATTTTGCCAGTTTTGTGCAATTTGGTTTCAGGTAGAACAAAAGGTCGACGGAAACTCGGGGACTGCGCCTACCTGACGAGACTCAAGAAAAGCGAAACCAATCGTGGGCTGTCGAAGAATTTTCAGCAACCTTATGAGTAGTGTATTACGAATTACATCGTTCATATTTCAACGTAGAACATCAATCGTTTTGGTTGAACTTGTGGGCCATGATCATAGGCCTCATTACTGAACAGTACCTAATTTGAGAGGTCTCCGAAGCCGATTAACCAAACTGCGTCACTCTTTCTTGACCATCGAACCATTTTAGCACCCTATTAGAATAGTGGATCAAGTCATTCACATCGTGTCATTTTGAACACATGTCCGCTGAAATACTTAGTCCGCGTTCGTTTAAACAATCTGAAAGAAGCATCAAAAACCTGAACAAAAACTGTCGACAGGTGAATTGGATATCCTTACATCCACGTCTGTCCATACTGGAAATATTACACAAAGAGCGGTATGGAAGTGACTTAGATTTCTCACTGAGAGGCTTCGAAAGCCATACTTACGATTCAGGTTGAGCCGGACGATTCCTAGTTCATCATAAATTCTTGGTTAGGTAACTCATTAGAATGCTAAGCTATTTAACTAAAAGATGTCATGACTGGTGATACTCCGCAATGCGGTCCTCTCGCACAGTTTCTAGAGAGGCGTAATACTCATAATCTCACCAGTCATAATTTATTTCTAAGTTACTTTGATTGCTTTCTGTGGTCGATAACTTGAGCTGCATAATGACCCTGCTAGGGGCATACCCTCAACGTTTATTTTGAGGGAGGAAAGTTTTCTTGTAATGAAAGTTCCATAGAAATTTGGCTAGAAAAATCCGAGGCGAACGTATTTTTTGCTCCTTGTGGCTGTGTGCTCTTAGGAGTCACTCCAGAGCAGATTGTTGTATTAATACCTTCGGAATTGGCTCGAGATTAGACTTCCAAATCAGTGTGTCATGATCTCATTGAGGTGAACAGAAGAGATATCTTCCATTGTCGCGTACTTCAGGAAGCGACCAACACAACACAGTGCAGACAACTCGAATGTACCACGTAAGTGTTGTCCGCAGCAGAATCAGTGAAATCGGTACTGATTCTTTCGCTTCATCGCACAGTCTGGTTGCAATCCATTCACCACCAGTCGACTTAGCATTGCAATTACGCTGTGAGTGGAAGAAATTGGCAGTTCAACCAAACGTAGCAACCCACTGAAGAAAGTGCATCAGGAGAAAATGGATTTTTGGCAAAACATATTCATTTGAATATTAATTTGGTTGTTACGGGGGAATCACCTGGAACCCAGCTAGATCTCTCGTTCATGATGTTTTCAAGCAAATGAATTTGCTGCGCCAGGTTTTGGGTATGCTTTGGAAGACAGTGTACAAGATAATAAATAAGTATATCAGGTTCTATGGTGGTCCAGTCCGGAAGGAGTGATGTAAGCATCTTGCAGTTTCTTTTTGTGATGCATTACCCATAATGTTGCTGGAAACTCGACAACCCACGACCGGTTTCGCCCTTCTTGGGGCTCAGTAAGTAGGCATAGTCCCCGAGTTTCCGTCAACCTTATGTTCTACTTGAAACCAAATTGCACGAAATTAGCGAATATGCACTCATTTGCAAATTGATTTGGCTTTTTGAGAAACTCACCTGGAACTCAGCTGAATTTCTCGGTTTTAATGTTTCCAGGCAGTTTCAGGCAGTTTCATCAAAAAGGAGCCATAAAACCACATGTAACTGCCTAGTCAGACCCTGATCAAAGATCAGATGGTATTATGCAACAGCCGTTCCAGAACACTTTCAGAAGGCTGCTTCCTAGGATTATTTTAGGTGCACAGTTTCAGAAAATAGGTAGACGTGAACTCCATACCGACTTGCAAGGTTAAATTCTCTTATGTTTATTTTTTTTAAAAAACCAGGGGTTATTGCCCGGTAGCATGGTAGGATTTGACCGCATACAAGCAGATTAGAGCCAGATTGGAGTGAACTAGGTAACGAATTCGTACACAAAGCTTGCTTTCCCAAGAAAACTTGTGCTTACACTAAAATGTTTCACCACGTTTTATAGGATGAAGCACTGTTTGCCATTCCGATTCCCGCTAGCGAAATCTCTGCAGAACACAGGCAGTGATTAGATAAAGAAAAACAAGGAAATTTAAAACGCTCTGTTTGTTCTTCAAAATTTTTTGACTAGGATACACATGATTCCTTGGTTTGAGCCACCGATGGTTGCCTTCATAGACAAGTGGTTTTCGAAACAAGATCCTCCGTGAAAGTAGCTGGGTTCCCCATGGATCATCACGTGAACTGATACTGCCGGCTTTTTCTTGACAGACTGCTTGTATAAATTTTTCTTTCAACTGCACACTCAACGTATTTTAAGTACGACCCGTATGACTATAACCAAAGCTCTTTTACTGTAACAAGAATCTCAAATGTGTTTGTCCCATAAATTTTTGAATGTGTAGGCATGATATTCCGCGGTCTTTTTCTCAAAAAACCTAATGTGTTTGCACCGGGTCTCACTCTGTCTTTTCGGCATACTAATAAATTATTTTTGTATTACTGTGCGGCAGTCATGCGGCAGTTTTAGTGGTATCGTATTGTTGTCGATGGTGATTATGTCCTCATCAGCACTTGCTCCATTATTTCTTTAGAACTACCAGTGATGGATAGATATTTTAAGATGACCAGCGACAACATACTACGAACAAACCGGGAATCAATGAGCCTGGAAGATAGCTGTAAAAAACAGATAGTCCCAGTGAATATTGCCCTTTAGAGTGCAAACGTACGTTCAACAAGTACCAAGTTGCAAAATTAATTTTCCAGATTTGAGATTGCCCGACTGTTTTGTCTAGATTGTCCAGTGACTAAGAAACCACAGAGGCTTTGGCTGTTGTCTCAACCTACTTCGTTTAGAAATGCCATCCGGCCCTTGAAAGTGTCAACTGTTTCTCTAAGGCTTTCAAAATATCACGAAAACAAAATCGCTCCCGGGAGAAAGGAAACTACAGATCCTGGTGAAGTTTAGCCTATTCGGCTTTGAGATATCTCACAGACACCTAAAGAAAATGCTTATTCACCGTTAGCTCTCGTAGTGACGGATTTTCATTGAAAAACCTTTTTTTGAGCATTACTGTATTTGACACTGGAAAGCTGGATGAATCACAAGTGAACTTACTTTTATAACGTATGAACACGCCTCCTTAAGATAACCAACTTTATGTGTCAGAGCAAGATCATTCAAAGCACTGTAATCAATGTAAAATATGGATGTTCCATTCATTAGCTGAGTTTTACAAGCCAAAGCACTTCTGATGATTAACTACACCCATGCGCGGGCACCAGTAAACAAGAAAACCAAGAATCTATTGGTTCAATCATCTCACAGAAAAAGTCGATAATTGTAGTCATTTGACACAGGGGTCAGAAGCCAGCTTTCCAGACTCAGATGAAAGAAGTTGGTGATTCTACCAATCTGCATGTTACATGAACTAGCATATATCCGTAATATCATTCGTTTCGAATCTGAACTGATAAACTCGAACTACGTTGCGTTTTAGTGTGTCAGTTTGTGCATCACCAGTACCAAGTTCGCATGCTTTTCAAATCAATCTTTAAGCAAAGGGAATGGGGCAGCTGAGCTCAGTCAGTTTATGTAGAGAATGTTACCGTAAAATGTGACAGAACGATAAAATCCAAAGAACAGTTCGTGAAGTTCCCAATTTTTACGCAAGCAGCTGTCTCTTATTGTAGCTTTGAGTGGCAGACACAGCAAGTTCAATATTGCGACAAATAAACTCATTTACAAATCATTTTTTTGCGGGAGACTCAACTGAACTCTCGTTTATGATGTTCTCCAACTAAATGTGCTGCACACAGGTCGCCTCATGTTTCAGTTGGAACGATGTTCGAGATATCGCAGTACATTTGCACAAGGTTGCTGAAAACTCTTCGACAGCCCACGGCCGGTTTTGCCCTTTTTGGGGCTCACCAGGTAGGCGCAGTCCCCGAGTTGCCGTCAAACCTTATGTTCATGGGCTGTTGAAGAGTTATCAACAAACGTGATTATTTCAATATTCTTCGCCTATTTAAGAAACTCTGTTCAGAATTAGCCACATTCTCTGATTGCATAAAGATATAAAATGTAGAATTAGCCACATTCTCTGATTGCATAAAGATTATAAAATGTCTGAGGAGGAATCACGTATTCTGAAGCAACCAAGCTCCGGTGTTCACCTTATCTTCCCCACCCAATGTGGAAAGCTTGTTCCCTTGCTAGCTTCAGCGTGTGAAGATTAAGGGTAGCAGTGCAGAACGTCTTAGGGTTTGAAAACAGACTTCGAAATGTTTGTGGTCGTTACTGAAGTCAAAAACGCAGAAACTGTATTGCAAGCAAATAGGTCAGTCCTAGTACTGGGACCAACGGATATAGTTTTAAGCTTTTGATGGGTTAGGGTAGAAGAAGCAACGTGTCGACAGTAGAATGACTCGCTTGCTCGCCCTGCAGAAAGTAGGGCAACGTAGCAGGTGACACGCAACGGCTGTTATGGCATAATAATAGTTTTGGTTTCAACGTTCATGGTTATATTTGGGCTGAGATACCGTCAGGACATTCACATCTAGACAAGAAAATGATTATGGTTCTAGACCAAAGTCGAACTCAAAAGCCCAGCCACAAATGAGCGGTTAGATTCTCGTATGTCATTAAAATAAAGCTAGTTATTTTGAGGAGCGATTCGGCGTGAACGTTCCAACTTCCAACATGGAGCAACAGAAGGCTGTATTCGTCAGCACTCTGTCCACTGACCAACATGATATGATGAACTCTGAGTATCAAAGTAAAGCTTCCAAGAATAGCTCAGCGGGTCATTGGGGCACAAGGAACGTCACACTGGGCTAAGTTCCAATCACTTTGCAGCGGATGTTTTCTGTACGCTTCACAGGATTTGTTCTTTTGTTTCATTCAATGTAGCTGTGACATTACTTTCGAAAGACTAAACTCATTAACTTTTTTCTGTCAGCTACAGCCTTGTCCATCCATTAATTTTAACAGATGCGGTCCGTGACCACAGTCTGGACCGACAGTTTGAGCCGACTAACTGCAATTTATCTCTGTTTCACCGAATCAGTTTGGTTGGCTAAACCTCATCCCTCCGTTCTTATTCTGACTGCGATGTCTCAATCGTATGTGCTGCATATTTTCCTTCGGTGGGTATATAAGAAAATTTGAATTTCAGTTGTTCATTCGCTGCTCCATATTTTAATTCGTTTAAGTGTCGCTTCTTAAAAGAAACTACTCAGAAGGTTGCTGAGAACGCTTCGACAGCCCCACAGCAAACTTGTGAGTAGTTTCCTTTATGGAAACATACAGCGGTACCTCGAATATCGTGCCAACTGAATCATGAGGTGACCTGTGTGCAGCATATTCAGTTGTAGAATATCATATACGAGAGATTCAGTTGAGTCT
>NW_008751789.1:449733-456666 GCF_000715545.1 Opisthorchis viverrini
CGATTACGTTTACAAACTCTAAAGTGCCAAATTTCCAGGATATTTTTTGAGTGAAATCGTAGCACGAACCGTGGAGGCTGGATTGCAGTCAACGCCTAGATTGGCAAATGGTCGCAGTGCATTACGTCGATCAAGTAGAGTAACTGAATGAGTGACCTTGGAAAGAGGGGTGAGTGTATCATTTGGGCAGAAGGGACAGCGACTGTCGCTGTCACTGTTAGCGAATAGCGTAATACTGGAAACATTAAATCAGAAAAATAATCAATAAACATGTCTGATGCGTGAGACTCAAAGAAGTCACAGCAATAGTAATTTTGTTTTTGTTGTTGCAGGCAGCTTACAGCTGGGCATCTTTGTTTTCGAATGTACGATGCTTTGATAATGATTTTTCACTGCGAAACCATTTCGAAATCCACATACTTTCCGGACCATCTTAGGGAAAGGCAATGAATATCATATAAATTAGTACTTTTCGTTCAGAAATATAACTTTCGTGTTCCCTCAAAAAACTGTCGGTGACACTTGAGATCATGACGACAAACTCACTTCTTTTTGGCAGAAACAAGGTTACAATATGTTCACAACTTCAAGATAACTTGCTCACAGTTATAATGTGATCGTTTAGTTATAGCTAACTAAGAAGCTTATAATAAGTTCGAACGTAATGAAGCAACGGCGTTGGCTTGATCTAAGCCATCTCTGGTGGTTTCCTATGGATGAAAATTCTGCGACTCAGCTGCACAGCCTAGAGATCCGGGCAATTTATCGTAGGTCCATGAATAATAAGAATAACTTTTTCCAAAAAAACAATGTAAGTGGTGTTTGTTTTTATGTATTCCAGCCTATTTCGGGTGGCCGTCCATTTGACATGATGCCGCATGCTACTTATTAGTCCATTTTAATCCGTGGTTCATTCTGCAGGTGGGCCCATTTAGTACCATTACCCAGGTGCACCTTCCAACTGCCTCATCCTAATCGGAAACCATCAGCAATGTGAACTTCAAGTCTCTATGGGGAATGAGACCAGTATATCCCGATGCGATTTTGATGGTTATATCTTTCGAACCGAGTGGCTGATTACCATTGTGCTAAACTCGCATTTAAACCGGATACAGCACCACTCATCACCACTTCAAAGTTGGCCATTTTGGTATACACCATTTGACAAAATGTTGAACTAAAATAGCGATTGTTTTTTTAAAGGAAACTAATTATAAAATCGATTAAATGTGTTCGACTTAAATGGTGTACAAATAAAGTCGTTTATCGGACACCAATATTCTTTGCAGCTAATAGAACTACGCATAAAACAGTGCTATTTTATTCAAATGAATGAATGAATGGCACCAATCACATATCAGGAGAGGTGAAAAATGCACCTGGAAGTGAAAATTCCAGGTGCACAAAAATGTGTGGGTGTGTGGGACCAGTCCACTGTTCTTCCGCTTTCAGGATTTGTCTTAGCGCCAGAGCGATTGAAGATAGTGATGTACATTGTTTATATAACCGAAATTCACACTCAGTTTGCCATAATTTCTATAGAGAGAAACGTTTGCGGCTCAGGTAGTTTGGCGATCGGTTGGTTGTGCCAAACATCAAACCATCGGGAGTTTGGCGATCGGTTGGTTGTGCCAAACGTCAAACCAACAACGCACTGATGTTGTCAACTCGATTGGTGACGAAAAGTTTTCAGTCAAATTGCCCAGCTCATCGAACAGGCTAACCACCACTGCCACCTCTTCTGGGACGCAACTTGTATTTTTCAGTGGGCCAAACATGTAATACATTTATTAAATAGAGGCTTTCGACGTGCAAAGTACATCTTGAATTGGGAAGTGTTGGTACATCCAGCAGGGGAGTACATATAGGAGGCGTGGGGGGCAACACCGAGCAACGCATTCAGATAATCCGTTTTCAGGAAATGTACGAGGTACTTGGGTAACCTTCCTTATAGGAATACATTTCTCATAAAGATGATCCTAAATCAGTTCTTAATGGGCAGCAATTATGTTTTGGATCACCAGGTCTTAGTGTCAATGACTGGAACTTCCTTCAGTGCACGAATGCCCGCTCCTATCAGGCATGTTTTTATAACCTGGATTTTCGGTCGGCACAATGTGTTTTTGACTGTGCAAAGATGTGACCTGAAGCAGTAATTTTTTCCAACGGTTTATTATAGTAGAGACTATGTGGAAGCACCATTAGGCAAATTGGATGTAGGCTGCAAGTTTAAGACTCAACTTTCACCACCAAAAGCTAACAGGCATCCCCCACCTAAGTCACCTAACAGTCACATGTTCCAAAGTAAAACTTTCGAAGTAAAAAGACCTCTATGACGATATCAGCAGTAATAAAAACCAAAGGCAAACTCAATGGATTTTGAAACAGAAAGTCAGTGAACTTCAAACGACAAGAACGCTAAAATTACGAGGATTTTCTTCCATGCTTCATGCGTTCAGAATCGATGACATTCTCGCTGTGCCATAAACCCAATTGTTGTTGAAAAATCTAAAGTTAGCTAATGTTTTCCGGGACGAATTGGTTAATTATAAGACTGTTCCAATAAACATGGCGCTGTTTACGAAATAATTCACGCTTTCGCAACCGCCCTTTTGAAGATCGTGCGGCGTTATTTGTCCAAGGAAATGAGTGGGTTTATCTAAAACCAGCTGAACAATTAATTATTTTGATGCTAGCCTAACAAATGACACACAAACGAACAGCAAAATTTTAATTTTTACCCTTTGAGTATTTGAAACCTTACGGGTGGTGCCCTTCCGAGTGAGGTGTAAAGGAATAGACTTCCCTCTATGGGGGGATAGACAACTCATCCTACAGTAGGTCTACTCAAAATAACGCGTTTTCTGCTTTTTAGATATTTGGGCTACCGTCGGACTAAACTGAAACAACTTATCGAATGGTAGTTTAGCCAACTTTACAAACGTTTCACAAACGGCATACAGAACGCCCTTTTTATTTTCTGCTGCTCTCCTCTTTTCAAAGTAAATTGGAAAGACTCATCACTGCCACAGTGATAATCATTTTCGTTTTTTTCGCAATAAAAAATGGCACGCAATGTCTGTCTACTCCCAGCAATCTCGTATGCAAAACAGGAGAGAAAATCAATAAAATACGTAGAAAACCTGCTTTGAGCACAATGTAATTTGAATGGGCCGAAAGTGTAGTTGGAGAAGGACTCAACTCAATGAATAAATTTACGTGAAAAAGCTTGGGTCATTGTAGACAGAAGTCATAATGATCCGTGCAGATGGATACTTTCACATCAGTCTGCTTTGCTTGTACATAAAAGGGATACCAGCGTTTCAGCTTTCATTGCTTTGTAGAAGTGGAGAGAGATTCAATACACAAACCTTATCTTACGCCGAAAAAATGCAGTTTAATTGCCTTCTAAACAGGACTAACTTGGATGATTTCGGTCTCGCGGTTTACTGGGTTAAGTCAATATTGTAGCTGTTTAGGCACACTATAAAGAGCGTAGTCTACTGAGGCCGCAGATCTCGGTAGTTGCTGTTAGCGCGAATGCAGAGCGTTTTAAGGGAAACGGAAAGGTTTAAAATGGTCGAGTAGGTGAGAAAAATCCACTAACCAAGAAGAATTTCGCTAAAACACTTTGTTGGGTAACACGATGACTTCTGCTGCAAACTTCTAAGGGAAAAGATATTTGTAGAAAAGTTTGGTAACAATCGGTATATCTGTTGCTGGGCAACGTTTTGCTCTTGACACAAAGGCTTCGCCAGTCCAAGGGACTAGGTTACAAGGTTGGCCGGGATTTACGGCAGAAGGAGTCAGTCAGCTAAGTCAAGCTAAATCTGTTTTTTTTTCAATTCAAGCTCTTTTGGCCTATTTTGTCAGTCTTTCTGACTTCTCACGCTTGAATTCACTGCGCTCATCTTCTTCAGTATGACACTCTTCTCTACGTAGAGAGTGTTTCTGATCAGTCCAACAATAAGTTTTTTAACGCAAATAGTTTGATGATACTTTGATTGACTGAAGCCGTCGCACTTGTGAAACGTCAGTAGTTCTACAAGCCGGACTCGACAAGTTGTAAAGGGGTCTTGAGAAATTGGAAATCTCTCCAATGCCCTCAGATTTCGCGATGTCGTTTTTCGTTGGCACTATCTTTATAAAAGTTACAATCCCGGTAAAAAGGGCTGAAAATAACGAGACATAATTGTGTTTTCAACTACATAAGCCAATTCAAAGATTTTGTGCCCGTTTTTGTAACCGGACTAATAATTCTTTAAAACCCGCGCAGTCTCTCCTAGTGTAACTAACGTCTACTTGTTTTCCTCTCTATGTTTCTTGGGAAATATCAATGAGAATCCTCAAGATCCCTAAACAGGCATTCCAAGGAGTCTATTGGTCAACAAGTACTTCAACGCTTTGTAAAATAGCTTTTGAGATGCCTTGTTGAATGCTTGTCTTCCTTCATACCCAACAACGTCTACGATTTATCGCAATTCCATACTAACCCTTTCATGTTCATTGGTTGGCGGTCCGTCTCGGGCGGTTACAACAGCTGGCAATTCACACCCGCTTGTTTGAGTAGATGATCGGAGGTTCTTGTGCTGAACATCCGTTTTTTTGGAAGATCTGCAAGCACGACACTGGAGTTGTCGGAAACTGCGTCCCAAACTGTACGGGGTCATTTGTAATCGATAATGAGTTAGACCCATCATCGATGTGACAAGAGACCCATTGTTTCTAAGCCTGTGAATTCATTTGCTTCACACTTGTTGCAGAGCGCAATTAGAGTCGGTTACATCAGACGTAATTGACGAGACGACACATCCAGGGATTTCATGAGTAAAGTCAGTCGAACATAGCTGAGTGTGACCGTAACTTCAATCATTGCATCTCAAAGGGTTTATGTTGCCAGTGTAAAATTTCGCACTTTAGCGGCTTCAAGCTAGATTCTAGTGGAAAGGCCTTCCAGACTTGTCTGAACTCCGTCGTTTGGTCCAAGAATGGAAAGCTCGATTTTTCTAGCATTAGTGTCTATGGTCATTGCATACCTATACGTCAGCTAGCTTGCAAGCATTACCGACCATCCTCGCGTGCATGTCATGAAACGTCGATTGCCTGAAAGTAGTGACCTTTAATGCACGAAATGATAGTACTTTTCAAAAATATCGACTTCCGAGTCACACGAGCGTTATATTTGATGGATTGTCGCGTGATGAGCAAACTGCTTCACAAGATTTGATCTGCATGAATCGTGCTGCACTTTCTGAGTGTAAGGTACTCACACTGCTGATTTGTCACTGCTCACCATGTGTTGATGCTACTGCCAGTTTAGGGCTCCATCTCATAGAGAAACTCTGCTTACAAAACGACATCTTATTTGGGTTAGTATTTCCAGATTTTTCGCTCCTTTCGTGAAGCCTCATAGTTCGAATCTGAGTCAGAATCGCTCTCCTAATGGGAGCTGGTGGTAAAAATAGCGACAACTAAAAAAATCAGTTGAGTGGATAAATCTGCATACACTAGCCCAAGGAAGGAAATTCGAACGTGTATTACTTGGCTTTATTGATCTTCTCATCGACTGCCTGGCAGAACCTACGGTACTGCTTGAAGCAGTATATAAAACTTTAAGAATAGTGGTATCTTGAGCTGCCGTGGTGAATCGCCCTTTAGGCGAGGGCTCACACAACAGCATACACCTGATAATGGACATTTTCCATTTCACAATAATGAGTTTTGGTGGTCAGTTTATATTCTTCCTTCGAAGATCGATACCGTTCAATCTCCAACATGTGGGAGAGTAGGTATGACTGGGCAGCAGAGACCATAAGCGTGGACAGGAAGATACTGTCAACAGCTGGTTAATTTCATCGATAAGAAAGTGGGAGTGGCCTATTGTTGACTGTTCATCACCAATAAGCCCGCTGCGCGACTGTTGTTTGCGGCAGAAGGCCGGAAGCAGGGACATTGAACTTCAAAGATCACGTGAGGAACAAAAGGTGGTGAGGCTTAGTTGTGAACATATTTCAACATCTTCCATTTATAACAATAAGTCAGTGCTGAAAGTACATGGTTGTTATGGCAACGGAACGTGGGAGTGCATAGGACAGAACTTTTCGTTTGTTTCAGAATCCCCTGAGCACGCAAACCAAAGATTATTTATTTTTTTCAGTCAGACAAGTGAAGTAACTAACCAACACATTCTAGAATGAGTCTGTCCTCCGCAACGTTCTCTTGCATAATCAAAAGCGCGTACCATTTTCGGTAAATTCTGTATGGTAATTTTTTTTGACACATGAACTTCCTCAAAAGTAGGTTGTTATTCTGAGATTGAACTATTTTCTCTCCTCATCTGTTGAGCGTAATAAAATTGAGTTACAATTGTTGCAGCTATTGTGAGTCTCTCCAGTTTGTCAGTGCAAACGATCCTCAAATTACTGAGCAACAGGCCGCGTACAACCACCGCCGTTCTTAAGCTAACGGTCAGGCTGTTATTTTCTTCCACCCCCAGGCAACTGCCTAGCATGAAATCACACACGGCTCGCATAGTCTAGTCATCAGTTGACCGGAGATGAGAGGAACGGATTGAGCAACCAATGATCGGGTTCGCTTCGCTGCTTATCGTGCCCACCCCCGGAAACTGCAGAGCGGACATGAGGTGAGCAGTAGATAGTGTGATAATTGCGGTGTGAGAGAAGAGTGTTGATTAAGTTGGGGAAGCGAACAGAAAAACCTGGTTGGTCGAGAATCACCCCCAATCCCTTTAGTGATCCAGCAGGATTTTTAGTTAATCGTTGTAGAAAATTACTTGAACCAAGCCTAAATGCACATATATTGTCTGGCCGGAGAGTGGTGAGGTGGCATTTTTGCAGTCGGCAGTGCTCAGTTGTTGCACGCCTCTGGACTTCTTCAGTCTGCTTAAACATTCCTACAGCATGCTCCCGTCGC